>NC_069008.1:3010176-3012320 GCF_001194135.2 Octopus bimaculoides
TACTTACTTAAGAGTACGGCGTGTCTCGAGTGGTTTGGTATATATTCTTTTAACCCGAATTCTCCCTAGTGAATATAACGGTAGACTGTAGATAATAATTCGTTCGTTAATTAACACAGCCAATTATTAATTATGCCCACCAAAGCAGCAGAATCACAAATGTTAACCAACAAACAAGCGAGATTGAGAAATTTGGAAACACAGCTGAGAGAGAAGAATGTTGCTGTAATTGAAAATTCAAAATATACCACCTCCTCGTTGATTGGCTGAAAGTTACTACTGTTCTTCAATCTGATTGGTTACCCATTGGTACACGTTATAATTTTTTTTTTTTTTCGTTAATACAACTTTTCGGATTTTTTATCGAAAATAAATATCGAAAGGATTTTCTACATTATTAAAATTACAAATTAAAAATTATTTAGTATGTTAATTGCCAAACCGAACAAAATTTCGTTGATTTCCGTAAAAAATATTGTTATTTGTCTGGTGACGCTCAAGTCCTTTCGCAATCCCATACACATTGAAAATTTACCTAATTTATTTCATGAAAAATCCCTACCGTAGGGATATCCTAAAGCAGGTATTAACAAAAAAGTACTTGATGGCCTGATTCCCTTCAGGTATTTACGCATGCTCTAAAATGCATAGAGTAGTGATTTATACTTTCATATAATTTGTGATTCATATTTTTAATAAGGATGCGGTTAGGGAATTACGATTGCTGTTTATGGTGGAGGTAACAGCCTAGGGCTTAAAGCTTGGGATTGGAGTCTCATCCGTGAGTAATGACATGGTTCTGTGGTTAAGAAGTTTGTTTGACAATCAGATAGTTTTAAGTTCAATCCCTCCCTCCAGCATCTTACGTAATTATAACCTTAACCAATAACCAATCAGTACCTGTTGAATGAATTTAGTGAATAAGATCTGTGAGGAAGTCCATCAAGCACGCGTACGTTTTTATCTTTTTTTTGTTTCAGTCATTTGACTGTGGCCATGCTGAAGCACCACCTCAAAGGATTTTAGTCAAATAAATCAATCCCAGGACCTTTTTTTTTTTTTTTTTTGTCTGGTAATTATTCTATCAGACCCTTTTTGCCAGACCACTAACTTACGGGGATGTAAGCACACTAACACCGGTTTCATGTGGTGGAGGTGAACAAACACAAACATAACGACACACACACACATGCACATATGTATATATTCTTCTATTTTTTTATTCTTTTACTTGTTTCAGTCATTTGACTGTGGCCATGCTGGAGCACCGCCTCAGAGAGATTGAGAAATGTATTATTTCTGTTAACTAGCTTCAGCCTGAGAGTTGCAGCCATGCTGGAGCACCGCCATTAGCTTTGCTACAATTTCACTAGTATGTGGCATTTGGTGAATGAGGAAGTTTGATGTTGCTGTATTTCTTGGTGGTTCATCTGAATCACATGACAAGAAGAGATCCAGTTTCATTTTGAAGACACCTACATCCACCCCCATGAAGTTCTCTCAGGCTTTTTCGAGAGGATATTGAAGAGCTACGGGTCCTTGAAACTCAAGCTGTTGCATTATCTGGTCTTGTATCCTGATGGAAATGTTGAAATTTTTTACGCTATGCAGTGGCATCCCATTCTGCTGTTTGCGTAACCTTCTCCTTCTTCTTCTTCTTCGCCTTCTTCTTCCTCTACGCCACCTCCTTCTTAACTTTACCACTACTGCTGTTTAGAATAACACCTATGCAAATATTCTAAACAATTCATTCAAAAGAGATGTCTAAAGAATTCAATCACTACTACCATCCACAACAGGTCACTTTCAGAGCACTTGACCATTTAGCATCCTACTACTATCATAGCTCTCCTGCATTCTTCTTCTTCTTCTTCTTCATTTCTTCTTCTCTTCTGTGCCTCCATATATATATATATGTATGAGTGTGTGTATATGTTAGTGTGTCCCCCCAACATCGCTTGACAACCGATGCTGGTGTGTTTACGTACCCGTAATTTAGCGGTTCGGCAAAAAATACGATAGAATAAGTACTAGGCTTACAAAGAATAAGTCCTAGGGGTGATTTGCTCGACTAAAGGCGGTACTCCAGCATGGCCAGTCAAATGACTGAAACCAGTAAAAAAGTAAAGGAGTATATATATATA
>NC_069008.1:3015855-3016273 GCF_001194135.2 Octopus bimaculoides
TATATATATATATATATATATATATATATATATATATATGTATGTATGTATGTCTGTATGTATATGTGGTGGTTGCTCTACTGATGATGGAGATTAAGTGATGCAGGTTATGATGATGTGGATGATAAAGTTGTTGATGTTGCTATTGATGCTGGTGGGTGTTGGTGTTGGCACTGGTGTATGGTATCTAACCATGGAGTCTTTCTGCCACGTTGTCATAGATTGTAGGTACTGAAGGGGGTAGCTATTAGAGGAACAGGTTGTGGGTGGGGGGTGGTGATGGGGAGAGATGGAGATAGAGTGTGAGTGAGAGAGAGTAATAGAAAGAGGGAGAGAGAGAGAGAGATGTTTAGTGTGTGGCTTGCAGCACATTGCATCTGGTATGGCAAAAGGTTTTGAGGAATGGGAAGAGGAGGAA
>NC_069008.1:3016608-3017180 GCF_001194135.2 Octopus bimaculoides
GAAGCAAGGGTGGCAATTGCGATGATGATGATGATGATGGTGGTGGTGGTGGTGGTGGTGGCAGCAATGCTGTGTGTGCGTGCATGCGTGTATGTGTGTGTATGAGCTGTGTTTGTGTGTGTGTGTAAAGGAGCACACAGGCTGAGAAAGAACAAACAGAGTTATGTAGGGTGGGTTTTATATGTGTGTACGTGTGTGTGCGTGTGGTTTAGTGGGGTGTGCGGGTGGGTAGGAGGTACTGAAATGGTGGTGACAGGTGGTGTAGTGATGTAATGGTAACGATGGTGTTGTAGTTGGTGGTGCTTACAGTGTGTTAGTGAGTGTTGTGGCGTCGGAGGTGGTATTGGTGGTGGTTGTGTGATGGTGGTAGTGTAAGTGATGGTGTTGGTGGTGGTAGTGGAAGTGATGGTGGTGGTGTTGTTAGTGGTGGTGATGGTGGTGGTAAGGGTTGTGGTAATGGTGGTGTCGGTGACGGGAGGGGTGGGTGATAGTTGTGACGCTGGTGGTGGTGGTAGTGGAAGTGATGGTGGTGGTGTTGTTAGTGGTGGTGATGGTGGTGGTAAGGGTTGTGG
>NC_069008.1:3017601-3020859 GCF_001194135.2 Octopus bimaculoides
ACAGGGGGAAGATTCGAGTCGAGAAAATGACACTTGTAAGAAACGGAAGATTCGGCGGCCAGACGGTGGTCCCACGACCGTGTGCTCTCCCACCTCATCTGTCGCTGGTCGACGGAGTTAAAACGCTGTTGTCGGCCCTTGTCGCGGTCACGTTTCGTGCGACCACGCCGCTCGCCACCGCAACCATCTCCGTGGCCGCCCTGGTTGCCGTATTCTCCTCTTTGATATCGTCGTCGTCGTCGTCGGCATCGGCAGCGCTCCTGGGTATCCAGTTGGCCGACCACGCCAGGGCTTCGAACCTCCGTAAGACCCCCGCAAGCGACAGCAACAGTGTCGGCAGTGACGTCGATGGCGGCGAGGATGAGGAAAATGCAGCGTCGGGTAAACTGAAAAACTTTTATTCGTTCACTGCCAAAGATATTAATGGTGATACGGTACATCTCTCGAAATATAAAGGAAAGGTGAGTAAACTAAGTCTGTCTATCTATCTATCTATCTATCTATCTTTGTCTGTCTGTCTCTCTGTGTGTGTTTGTGTGTGATTACTTACACATTTGCATGTTGATGTGTCTCTTTCTCCTTTTCTCAATGTGTTTGTGTGTGTGCAAGTAGGAGTGGCTGTGCGATAAATAGCTTGCTTACCAACCACATGGTTGTGGGTTCACTCCCACTGCGTGGCACTTTACTTGTTTGTCCGTCTATATGTCTACATACCTACCTGTCTGTCTTCCCGTCCGTCCGTCACTTCTCCGTCCTCCAGCCAGACATCTGCTTATGCGTCCATTCAAACATCTGTCCGTCAGTCAGTTCGTCTAACTTTTGGCTGGTTTATCAATCAGTTCATCTGTCTATATATCAAAACACCTGTTTGTCTGTGTGCATGGTTAAATATCTATTTATCGATCAATCGATCTGTTTATCTATCTATCTATCTATCTATCTATCGATCTGTCTATCTGTTTATCTATCTATCTATCAATCTATCTCTTCGTCACTCCATCCGTCCGTCTGCCTATCTATCTATGTCTATCTTTTTATATCTCTCTCCATATACCTATTTATTTGTCTTGTATCTACCCTACTATCTATCCAACTGTTTGTCTTTCCGTATATCTATATACCTGTTTGTTTGATTGTCTGCTTGTCCGTTTGTTAGTCTGTACTCGTGTCTATTTTTTTCGTCTGTCTATACGTCAATCTGTGGAGACGCAATGGCCCAGTGGTTAGGGCAGCGGTCTCGCGGTCATAGGATCGCTGTTTCGATTCCTAGACCGGGCGTTGTGAGTGTTTATTGAGCGAAAACACCTAAAAGTTCCACGAGGCTCCGGCAGGGGATGGTGGTGAACCCTGCTGTACTCTTTCACAACAACTTTCTCTCCCTCTTACTTCCTGTTTCTGTTGTACCTGTATTTCAAAGGGTCAGCCTTGTCACACTGTGTGTCACGCTAAATAGCCTCGAGAACTGCGTTAAGGGTACACGTGTCTGTGGAGTGCTCAGCCACTTGCACGTTAATTTCACGAGCAGGCTGTTCCGTTGACCGGATCAACTGGAACCCTCGACGTCGTAAGCGACAGAGTGCCAACAACAACATACGTCAATCTATCTATACCTGCTGTCTAACTGTCAGTTTGTTTGAGTTGCTCCAGTTGTCCTCATCCAGTTCGTCCCCCCCCCCCACTTCCTTGTATACCTCAGACTATTTTATCCTGTGTAGCTTTCTTCTTTCAAGACAGCAAGATGTGAAATTGAGGGAGATTTCACTGCTGTTACTAGCATGTAGAGGTTTCTGGTGCCTCACACACACACACACACACCACCCTTGCCAGAGGACGTTCCGTGGACTGTGCCTCTGCTTTCTCTTCCTGCACCCGACCTGCTGTTACTCGTCTTCCATTTCCTCTCACCTCCCACCCCTCCACCCTGCCTCTCCAACGCACCATTTTCCAAGCCTTCCAGCAACTCCAGTCCGACCCCTCCACTTTGCACATCTTCCCCAACCTACTCCTCCTCTCCTTCAAACGAACCCATAACCTATGTGACCTCCTGGTCCACAGTCTTTTCTAAAGCCTCGTGGAGCTTTAGGTGTTTTCGCTCAATAAACACTCACAACGCCCGGTCTGGGAATCGAACCCGCGATCCTATGACCGCGAGTCCGCTGCCCTAACCACTGGGCCATTGCGCATCCACTCTGTCACACTCTAATATGCAGAAAATAGATTCCATCAACTGCCAGTGGGGTAAGCTAGATGTTGTAGATAGCTTCCGTTATCTAGGTGACCAAGTTAGTAGTGGAGTTGGATGCTCTGAGAGAGTAGCTGTGAGGATAAGAACAGGCTGAGCAAAGTTCAAGGAGCCCCTACCTCTGCTGGCAACAAAGGGCTTCTGCCTCAAAGTGAAAGGCAGATGGTATACCGGTATGCGAACAGCTATGCTACATGGCAGGGGAAACATGGGCTATAACAGTCGAGGACATGTGTAGGCTTGAAAGGAATGAAGCCAGTATGCTTCGCTGGATGTGCGATGTCAGTGTGCATGTTCGACAGAGTGTAAGTGTCTTGAGAGAAGAGTTAGGCATAAGAGGCATCAGATGTGGTGTGCAAGGGAGACGACTGCACTGGTATGGTCATGTGATGCGTATTGACAAGGATGGCTGTGTAAAGAAGTGCTGCTCTGTAACTGTGGAGGGAACCTGTGGTAGAGGTAGACCCAGGAAGACATGGGACAAGGTGGTGAAGCATGATTTTTAAACTTTGGGCCTCACAGAGGCAAGAACTCAGAACGTAATGGCAGATGAAATACCACTAAGCATTTTGCCCGCCGTGCTAACGATTCTGCCAGCTCGCTGCCTTTATATATATGTGTGTGTGTGTGTGTGTGTCTGTGTTTGTTCCCCTGCCATCGCTTGATGACCAATGCTGGCATGTTTATGTTCCCAAAACATAGCGGTTCGGCAAAAGTGACCGATATAATAAGTACTAGGCTTACAAAGAATAAGTCCTGGGGTCGATTTGCTCGACTAAAGGCGCTGCTCCAGCATGGCCACAGTCAAATGACTGAAACAATTAAAAGAATAAAAGAATATATGTACACACAGACACACACACACGTACCTATCTTAACTCTCTCTCACTCTCTTTTTTTTCTCTCTCTCTCTCTTTCTTTCTCTCTTTCTTTCTCTCTCTCTCAAATTCCCCCCTGTATCACCAGTAAAAATCTGGTTCCCTCCTTTTACTGTTTGTTTAACCAATATTTTAATG
>NC_069008.1:3021775-3023169 GCF_001194135.2 Octopus bimaculoides
TATATACGACGGGCTTCTTTCAGTTTCCGTCTACGAAATCCACTCACAAGGCTTTGGTCGGCCTGAGTCTATAATAGAAGACACTTGCCCAAGGTGCCACGCAGTGGGACTGAACCCGGAACCATGTGGTTAGTAAGCAAGCTACTTACCACACAGCCACACTGCTTTACATGCTTACATTCATATATACATGCATACATATATACATAACGTGTATTCATATTTATATATACATACAGTCATGCAAGCACACATACACTTGCTTACCAACCACATGGTTCCGGGTTCAGTCCCACTGCGTGGCACCTTGGGCAAGTGTCTTCTACTATAGCCTCGGGCCGACCAAAGCCTTGTGAGTGGATTTGGTAGACGGAAATTGAAAGAAGCCCGTCGTATATGTGTATATATATATGTATGTGTGTGTGTTTGTGTGTCTGTGTTTGTACCCCCACCATCACTTGACAACCGATGCTGGTGTGTTTACGTCCCCGTAACTTAGCGGTTCGGCAAAAAGAGACCGCTAGGATAAGTACTAAGCTTACAAAGAATAAGTCCTGGGGTCGATTTGCTCGACTAAAGGCGGTGCTCCAGCATGGCAGCAGTCAAATGACTGAAACAAGTAAAAGAGTAAAAGAGATATAGGTGTGTGTGTGTGTGTGTCTGTATGTATTTGTGCATCTGTGTTTATCCCTCCCTCCACCATCACTTGACATCCGATATTGGTGTGTTCATATCCTTGTCCTGGGTTCAATTTTCGACTGAAGGCGGTGCTCCAGCATGGCAGCACTCAAAACGACTGAAACAAGTGAAAGAATAAAAGAACGTCTTCTCTTTGACCAGATTTCTTTCTACAAAATTTGACCCCCGCCCTCAGACCGAACTTCCTACATCCATCCCGCATGTGGGATCTACAAATCGTGCCTCTTTCTTCTGACAGGTGAGCCTTGTGGTGAATGTTGCCAGTGAATGCGGTTACACTCACAGGAATTATGAAGCCCTCGTGCAAATGCAGAGAACCTTTGGAACCATGAAATTCACGGTGTTAGCTTTCCCTTGTAACCAGTTTGGAGAACAAGAACCAGGGGTAAGTACATGTCCTGACTGGCTCTTCTTTGTTTGGAATATTCTGCTGACATATTGTAGAAGTCTTGTGTGTGTGTGTTTACACACCCCACACACCCATACATACAATATTCATCTCTCTCTCTCTATATATATATATCATCATCATCATCATCATCGTTTAACGTCCGCTTTCCATGCTAGTATGGGTTGGACGATTTGACTGAGGACTGGTGAGACCGGATGGCAACACCAGGCTCCAATCTAATTTGGCAGAGTTTCTACAGCTGGATGCCCTTCCTAACGCCAACCATATATATAAATATGCATAT
>NC_069008.1:3023805-3027174 GCF_001194135.2 Octopus bimaculoides
ATAAATGTTCATATAGCACAAAAGAGCGAAGATGAATGGAGTCTTTGCTCTTGGTGCTATATGAATATTTATTGTGTTTTAGAGTCAAGATTTGACTGCTATTTTCAGCATGGCAGTATATCTTAGATACCCTATATTATAATTTTATATATATATATATATATATATAACAAAACTGTCCGATGAACTTTTAAATAATGTATATATATATATATATATATATATAATAATATTAGGGACAAAATCCAAAATTACAGGTAAAAACTCAATTAAAATCAATTTATAAAAAATTAAAATTAAATTGATAAAACTATATATATATATATATAAAATTATTATTTCTAAATCTCTGAACGAGAGACACTCAGTAACTACTCTAGAGTAGAGATTATTTGCCAACATAATGTAGCAGTCCTACTTAGGATGAATATTACTGTTGTTATGTCTCTCATCCAGAGATTTCATCATCATCATCATCGTTTAACGTCCGCTTTCCATGCTAGCATGGGTTGGACGATTTAGAAATGATAATTTTCTATTAAATGATATCATTTTCTGAGTGGGGAAGCTAAACTCCCTTGTTTGAAAATATAAGGACGCAGATAGTGGTGTCGTGTAGCCAGCTGGGGATGATGTTTCCTGAGGCTAAACAACAATGATGATAACAATGGCAGTGGCAGAGATGATGACAATGATGACGATGACGATGAGAATGATGTGGATTGCTGTTCTGAACAAACACTGCTTCCGTCACCAGTGATGAATTCAAATTTAATGCTTGTGTAAGATATGGTACCAGGTGAACAAAAACTCCAAATAAGGGATGATTCAGATCATCATCATGACCCATCCGAACACAGAAAGCAGAATGTGAATCAGTGATGATGTCTCATGTGTTTTTCATTTTTCAGGAGGACTGGGAAATCGAAAGTTTTGCCGAGAAACTCTATAACATCAACTTTCCCATCTTTTCAAAAATCGACGTCAAAGGACCAAATGCTGCCAACTTCTGGAAGTACCTCACAAGTAAGTGGGCCTGCTCTATGCAAATTTATAATTCAATGTTATCAAACTCTAGCAAAATACCTAACTGCCTAACAGCTCCGACCACCTAGCTGTAAGCAGGTACACCGTCCCAAGTATACACTTTTACTTGTTTCAGTCATTTGACTGCGGCCATGCTAGAGCACCGCCTTTAGTCGAGCAAATCGTCCCCAGGACTTATTCTTTGTAAGCCTAGTACTTATTTCTATTGGACTCTTTTGCCGAACCGCTAAGTTATGGGGGAACATAAACACAGCAATATCAGTTGTTTAGCAATGGTGGGGGGACAAACACAGACACATAAATATATATATACATATATATATATATATATATATATATAGATATGTGTGTGTGTGTATATATATATACATTCGTCTCTGCAGGTATGTTTTTTTCTTTTTGTAATAACAATTTCTCCATGTCTTCTGCAGAATCCACCAGCAAGGAACCAAACTGGAATTTCTGGAAATATCTCGTCGATACTAATGGCATTGTGATTAAGGTATGGAGCCAAAAGACCTCATTCAGTGAAATATACCGAACTGTTCAAGATGTGATTGAAGGAAAATACAAACCAAAACATATTGTTCACACAGACTTATAATGGAATAAACCTACCTGACACCCCCTTATTCATATTAACACAAATAGACTGGTCTTTTTCTTTCTGTTTTTGCTGTTGTTCACAATGCCTCTTTTACTCTTACTTGTTTCAGTCATTTGACTGTGGCCATGCTGGAGCACCGCCTTTAGTCGAGCAAATCGACTCCGGGACTTATTCTTTGTAAGTCTAGTACTTATTCTATTGGTCTCTTTTGCCGAACCGCTAAGTGACGGGGACATAAACACACCAGCATCGGTTGTCAAGCAATGCTAGGGGGACAAACACAGACACACAAACACACACATATATATATATATACATATATACGACGGCTTCTTTCAGTTTCCGTCTACCAAATCCACTCACAAGGATTTGGTCAGCCCAAGGCTATAATAGAAGACACTTGCTCAAGGTGCCTATAGTAGAAAGAATAATCAACAACAACAACAACAAAGACAGCCAAAAATCAGTGTAAATATTTAATGTCACAAGAAATATGAATAGTGTTACAGTCATTAAGTTACAAATTGTAAAAAGTTGTAAATTGTAGTTGGAGATGCATTGTTGGAATATTGGCACGGGGTGGAGAGTAGCCCAGTCACAGGTACCACACACTGCAGGAGAGATATACCATCTGAACCACGTATGTTAGGGAAGAAAGCCTTGTTACCACACCAGGCTGGAGAGATGCATTGCTGGCACTCCGTCGATTACTACAATGAGGGATCCAGTTGATCTGATCAACGGAACAGCTTGCTCATGAAATTAACATACAAGTGGCTGAGTACCCCACAGACATGCATACCATTATTGTAGTTCTCGGAGAGATTCAGCGTGACAGAGAATTTGACAAGGCTTTTGAAATACAAGTATTACTAATTTTTGTCAGCCGAGTGGACTGCAGCAATGTAAAATAAAGGGTCTTGCTGAAGAGTACAATGTGTGACCAGGAATCGAACTCAGTTATATGATTGTTAGCCAAATGACCCTAACCACTAAGCTACGCCGTCAGCTACGATGATCAATGTTCCAATTGATCCAATCAACGCAACAGCCTGCTTGTGAAATTAACGTGCAAGTGGTTGAGTACTCCACAGACATGTGTACCTTTAATGTAGTTCTCAGGGACATTCAGCATGACACAGAATGTGATAAGGCTGGTCCTTTTGAATTACTGGTACAACTCATTTTTGCCGGCTGAGCGCACTGGAAGAACGTGAAATGAAGTGTTTTGCTTAAGGGGGCAATGCGCTGCTGGATATTGAACTCACAACCATATTATCATGAGCTGAATACTCCTAACCACTGAGCCACAGCCCTTGTCCGAGACGCATATTCTCCAAAAGCACACCCCAAGAGAAATACGTACCCATCCACACAACCGCTGATTTGAACCTGTGAAACGTATACATCAGCAGTTGTTGGTGGCGGGTCTCCTTAGGATGACGATGACATAACAAACAAAGACGGGAATGGTGGTAGTTGTAGTGAATGTGTGGATGATGATGATGATGATGACACTGACGATGATGGTAAAAATGATGAGAAAAAAATTCTTTTAAAAAAAAAAAATTTTAATATATTTCTTTTACGCCACACTTGGTTATAGGTATGTGTACATATGTGTGTTTGTGTGTGTTTGTGTGTGTGTATGTGTATGTGTGTGTATATATGTATATATATATATATATATATATATATATATATATATATACATA
>NC_069008.1:3027511-3031144 GCF_001194135.2 Octopus bimaculoides
TATATATATATATATATATATATATATATATAAATTTAATTGGAGGATATGTTTACCTCATGAAGGGATGGTTACATCCAAGGAAATACTGGTTCAATACCTAGTATTGTTGGGGGAATTAAATTCCCTTAAAACACTAGGTATATATATAGAGCATACAGTTTATAATCCATTTAAAAGAAGAAAAGAAAACTGAGATGAGGAAGTTAATAATCGTTTAGCATTAAACAAACTGGTCACCTTCGCTTCTGACAGCTGTTTCAATTAATACTCAATTCAATTACAAATCTGTACATTAAATTTGCATTTATGTGACATGAGCATAATTTCATCAGACAAAAAAGATGTACCTTGAGATGTTATATGTGGACCTATCAATTCATTTCAGATGTACAACCGGATAGGTAATAATATATGTATATGTTTTTTGTTACCTGTCGTTGTTTATCTACAATTCATCATTTCATTTATTATATATATATATATATATATATGCATGTATATGTGTATATATATATATATATATATATATATGCATGTATATATATATATATATATATATATATCCTGGACTGGCTCTTGTGCGGGTGGCACATAAAAGACACCATTTCGAGCGTGGCCGTTTTCGTGCGGGTGACACATAAAAGCACCCACTACACTCTCAGAGTGGTTGGCGTTAGGAAGGGCATCCAGCTGTAGAAACTCTGCCAAATTAGATTGGAGCCTGGTGTAGCCATCCGGTTGCACCAGTCCTCAGTCAAATCGTCCAACCCATGCTAGCATGGAAAGCGGACGTTAAACGATGATGAACGATCATATGTATCTATCAATCTATCAAATATGCTAAAATTATATTAAGTCAGTACCAACTTCATCAATAACTGTTCCACCTATTATAATGATGATGGTGGTGTGTTGATGGTAACGAATGCTGATGGTAATGAATGCTGATGCTCATAATAATAATAATGATGATGATGATGATGATGAAAATGACAATGGTGATGAACACGGCATAAATATATAACAGAATATGATGAAGATGATGGCGAGAGAAATATAATACAATTATGGTAATGAAGATGATGATGATGATGAGGATATAATACAAAGGTGAAGTGCCAGAGTTCTTTTGTTTGTTGAAGAGAATAAGTCAAAACCTGGCACCCTACAGTAACTAGGGCAGGTCAAACCTTCACACACAAAGTTTTCCAGGTGGGGGCACAAGGTCAATAATTAAGACAAGGGGCAAGCAAAATATATACAGCCAGTATATATACATGCTCACTCACATACATACACACACACACACACACACATGCATATATATATTTAAACACAGACATGTGAACACAAAAATAGATAGATATAAATGTGTGTATATATATATATATATATATACACATACACTTTTATATATGCATACATACATATACACATATTCCAATATGTATACATGCAAGTATGTTTGCATATACATGCGTGTACATATATATATATCTACACTGATATATATATATATATACCGGAGTAAGCACATGAAATGTGCAACAAGGTGGAAAAAAGAGTACTCAAATACCAGAGGTAGAGTAATATACTTTATTTAAAAGCAGCAGAAATATAACAAAAAAAACGTTCGTGAAACTCAGACTAACGGTTTTTTTGTTATATTTTCTGCTGCTTTTAAATAAAGTATATATATATATATATATAACATACATATAAGAGGAATGACCACTAGGTGGATTCAGTCAGACCATATGGGGTCTACCTTTAGCATATTAGGAGTCCACCTAGCGGTCATTCCTCTTATATGTATGTAATATAATCTTCTGAATATTCAGATTTTTTTCAATATGCTAGGCGACTGGTTTAAATTGATATTAACCCAATTAATACCCATTTTTACCCTTATTATTTAAATTTACATATATATATCTTAATTTTCTGCTTTTCCCTTCGTTCTTCCTCACACATCATGAACTTGCACTTCCCCACTTCTTCATATTAGTACTTATATTATTATTATTACTATTATTTATTATTAATAAGGCAACAGGCAAGCAGAATCATTAGTACAACATGAAAAAAAAAAAAAAAAAAAAATCCTTAGTAGTATTTTTTCCAATTCGTTATGCTCTGATTTCCAATCTCGTTAAGGGCAACTCTACCTTTCATCCTTTCAGAGTTGACCAAAATGTAACACCAGTCAACCAATGGACTGATGTAATCAACTAGCTAGGTCCTTTTCCCCAAATTTCAGTCCTTGTATCTATATTCTTTTATCATATTTTACTCCCTTCTGTTTATATACCTTGCACATTACATTCTGACTCATGCCCACACCTTTATCGCCACTTTCTTATTTCTTTACTGCCCACAAGGGGCTAAACACAGAGGGGACAAACAAGGACAGACAAACGGATTAAGTCGATTATAGCGACCTCAGTGCGTAACTGGTACTTATTTAATCGATCCCGAAAGGATGAAAGGCAAAGTCGACCTCGGCGGAAATTCCGCTAAGAATTTCGCCCGGCATGCTAACGTTTCTGCCAGCTCACCACCTTAATATAAGCACATTAACAATTATAAACATATATACATATATATAAGATATCTTCTGTCTATCTTACAATACACGTTTCAGTGCTTATAGAAAGCAAATGTGTAAGTATATCTGTGGTTGTATGTGCCAGTTATGAAAAGCTGTATGTATGTATGTGTTATTTCTTTACTACCCAGAAGGGGCTACACACAGAGGGGACAAACAAGGACAGACAAACGGATTAAGTCGATTATATCGACCCCAGTGCGTAACTGGTACTTATTTTATCGACCCCGAAAGGATGAAAGGCAAAGACGACCTCGGCGGAATTTGAACTCAGAACGTAGCGGCAGACGAAATACTGCTAAGACTTTCGCCCAGCGTGCTAACATTTCTGCCACCCCACGCGCCCCACTAATTGTCTTTTTCTTTTTTCACTGAAACAGCAAAAATGGTTTCCTTTCTCGACTCCCGTTATCTTTCCTTTCTCCATTTGCCTTTCAAACAGCATCTCACACTCACACCCTTTGCTGGCTGCTCACACTGGTTGCCATCTCTCCGCTTCCACACGGTATTATTACACCTGCACACCACCCACCCACCCACTCCTCGACCCCCTCACTATCCCACTTCTCAGTACTCCCACCTCAATACACATACTAACCCCTCCAAAAAAACCACATACACACCCCACATTTCAATGCTCACACATATGTATTTATACATATGTATACATAGATAGGTAGATACATATATATACATACATACAAATATATGTACACACACACATAAATACACACACACACATATATATATACACACACATATATATATACACACATATATATATATACATACATATACACATATATATATACATACATATACACACATATATATACATACATATACACACATATATATATACATACATATACACACATATATACATACATATACACATATATATATATATACATATATATATATATACATACATATATATACATACATATACATACATACATATATATACATACATATATATACATACATATATAAATATATATATACATACATATATAAAT
>NC_069008.1:3031270-3034366 GCF_001194135.2 Octopus bimaculoides
ATATATATATATATATATATATATATACACACACATATATACATATTATATACATATATATATACACACACACATATATATATATATATACATATATATATATACATATATATATATATAGGGATAATACATATACATACATACATATATATACACACACACACATATATATATATACACATACATATATATATATATATATATATATATATATATACACACACACACATTTGTGGATTAACAACACCATCGATGTTTCCATGTGAAGAGAATTTCCACAAACAACGCAATAAAAATTGTTCTCAATGGCCTCGAAAATGGGAGCATTGCTAATCCACAAATAAAGCACATTCATTAACCAAAATTGTATTGAGCATTCATGCTTACTCTTCTATACATCCATACTTCCATAGACTAACAAACAGACAGACAGATATACAAATATTTTAACACACACAGACACAGACACACAGATACATAATTCCAATTTCCCCAGTATCTTTTTTCCTTGGCCTCATTATGTTTCCGACCTTTGACCTTCAGCCACTCATAGTCCAGGCATGATATAGGCTATGTTGTCCAGCATCTTAGACAGAGTAGCATGAGGGCATCCGTTGATCTCTGGAAGGGAGGATGTGAGACAGACGAGTGGACTGAATGCACACAGCATGGAGTCGAGTAGCACAGACAGGCTTCCTTGCACAGCGATAAGACCCTGTGGAAATACAAAAAAACCCCCAAAAAACAGAGATAAGATGGATTATAGGTGTGTGTATATGTGTGTATATAAATATATATTTATATATAAATTAAAAACGTAAAAATAAAAACAGAACACAAAGGATTCCGCGGTACATGTGTTTCAAGCTTTATAGTCTTTGCATCATTATATTGGTGTATAATTGATAGACAGGATGGTATAAAGCTATCTTCAGCCGCAAATATATTCTTTCCCAAGCATTATATCACAAAGAAGAAGTCACCAAGAAAAAAGTAAAAGAGAGAGAAACAGGAGAGAGAAAGAGGGGGAGTCCACTTGGTAGAGTCCATTATAATATCCATTGTAATATGTTTATCCTTTAAGTTGATACATTTACATAAAAGTTCATCAGTATTACGAAATCTGTCCATATTGTGCCACAATTCAGGGTATATATATATATACAACCAGTGGATATATATATATAGTTTTAGGGAAAACTATATATTTTATATATATTTTATCTATAAAGCTCAATTTAATTTTAATTTTTTATAAATTGATTTTAATTGAGTTTTTACCTGTAATTTGGATTTTGTCCCTAATATTATTATATATATGTATATATATATATACTTTTTTACTTGTTTCTTTCATTTGACTGTGGCCATGCTGGAGCACTACTTTTAAGTTAAGCAAATTGACCCCAGGACTTATTCTTTGTAAGCCTAGTACTTATTCTATCGGTCTTTTATGCCGAACCGCTAAGTTACGGGGACGTAAACACACCACCATCGGTTGTCAAGTGATGTTCGGCGGGGAGGGACAAACACGGACACACAAACATATGCACACACATACATATATACGACGGGCTTCTTTTTAGTTTTCATCTACCAAATCCACTCACAAGGCTTTGGTCAGCCCAAAGCTATAGTAGAAGACATTTGACTAAGGTGCCATGCAATGGGAATGAACCTGGTACCATGTGGCTGGTTAGCAAGCTACTTACCACACAACCACTCCTGCACCTATATATATATATATATATATATATATATATATAGGAGGAGAGAGAGGGTGAAGGTGAGAGAGATGTAATATCATATCACGTGATCACATGACCGACCAGGCTATCAGATGTTGTTACACATCACTGGTCACAATGCACTTTTGTATTGTCCCAGGCTTCAAACGACACCACCTGGCTAGCTAGGTGGGCAGGCCAACAATATCTTCTGCTTAAATGGGGACTGGAGCAACGTGAAATGAAGTGTTTTGCTCAAGAACACTACGCACCACCCGGTCTGGGAATCGGACCCATGATCTAGCGATCCTGAGTGCAACAGCCTAACCACTAGGCCACCTGCCTTCATGCGGTATCACATACATGAAGGAAACTTCTTGCATGATGGTGACACTCGTTTACGACCACCACGCAACATCAAAACAGAGAGACAACACACACACACACACACATACACAGACACACACACCGAGGAAGTTGATGAGACAATCAAGTCTCCGTCCACTTACCTTGTGTTCCTGTAATCTCATACCGATGATGCTGAGGGATTCTCCAAGCAGCTTCAGGTGGGCAGCAGCATCCACGGGTTCCACACCAAAACCCTTTGTAAAAACAAGAACA
This sequence comes from Octopus bimaculoides, assembly GCF_001194135.2. Lineage (NCBI taxonomy): Eukaryota > Metazoa > Mollusca > Cephalopoda > Octopoda > Octopodidae > Octopus > Octopus bimaculoides. The sequence continues at coordinate 3,033,619 of NC_069008.1, forward strand.
ACAACAACAATAAACATTATTCTTTCATTCCTTTGTTTCAGTCACCTGACTGTGGGCCCTGCTGGAGCACCACCTTCAAGGGATGTTTTAGTCAAAGAAATCAACCCCAAGATTTATTCTTTGTCAGCCTAGTACTTATTGTGTCGGTCTCTTTTGCCAAACTACTAGGTTACAGGGACGTTAACACACCAACACCGGTGATGGTGGTGGTGGGGAGGCAAACATAGACACAAATACACACACACATAAATATATACACATATATGTATGTATACAATGGGCTTCTTTCAGTTTTCGTCTACCAAATCCACTCACAACGCTTTGGTTGGCCTGAGATTATAGTAGAAGACACATGCCCAAAGTGCCATGCAGTGGGGCTGAACCCAGAACCATGTGGTTGGGAAGCAAGCTTCTTACCAAATGACCCGAAGCTATAGTACAAGATACTAGGTCAAGGTGCCCTGCAGTGGGGCTGAACCCAGAACCATGTGGTTGGGAAGCAAGCTTCTTACCACACAGCCACGCCTGTTGTACTCATTTACTTGTTTCAGTCATTTGAGTGTGGCCATGCAGGAGTACCACCTGTAGTAGAACAAATCAACCCCAGGACTTATTCTTTGTAAGCCTAGTACTTATTCTATTGGTCTCTTTTTGCCGAACTGCTAAGCGATGGAAATGTAAACATACCAACATCAGTTGTCAAGCGATGGTGGGGGGACAAACAAAGACACACAAATAATACATACAC
>NC_069008.1:3034466-3035355 GCF_001194135.2 Octopus bimaculoides
ATATATATATATATACACACATATATATATATACATACATGTATGCATACATATATAGACACACACACACACACACATATATACATACATACATGTATGCATACATATAGACACACACACACACACACATATACATATACATACATACATATACAAATACACACACTCACATATATATATATACATATATACATACATGTATGCATACATATATAGATACACACGCACAAACACACACACATACACACACTCCGTCATACACGTGTATCTCCTCACGTACACCCTTACTCACACTAAGGGCACGTATGTCTGAGAACACATGTTTTCATTAAAATTCTTCCCCGTTAATCAAAGAAAAACGGTGAAAGAGAACACATCTATTCCCACTCACCCACACACGCGCCTTCACCTTCACCCCCCCCCACACACACAATACCCCCCGCCGCCATCACCACCATGGTTAGAGTGTCGGATGTAGGTACCATGTGGTTATTATTTAATGCCGATTTATTGTTTGACAAACCGGGTTCGAATACCGCTTGAGTCAGCTTTGCATTTCAACCTTCCTGGGGGTCAGTGCAATATTGTACCACTCATTTATTGGCAAAGGAATTGACATTAAAGGCAGCGAACTGGCTCAGACACGCATCTGCACACATGCGCACGCACACACACAAACATAGGCGCAGAGGTGTGGTTGTGTTGTAAGAAGTTTGCTTCCCGAGCAAATGGATCCGGGTTCAGTCTCACAGCATGGCACCTTGGTCAAGTATCTGCTGCCATAGAGCCATGCCAACCAAAGCCTTGTGAGTGGATTTGGTAGATAGAAACTGAAAGAAGCCCGTCATATATATATATATATATATATATATATATATATGGGGTCGAT
>NC_069008.1:3035365-3035914 GCF_001194135.2 Octopus bimaculoides
TATATATATATATATGGGGTCGATGTAATCAACTAGTCCCCTCCCTCCTTGTGGTTACATTTGAAAACACATTCCTAAATGCTTTATTCTTTATTACATACATACACACACACACACATATACATAGACACATAGGCATATAAATATACATATGTGTGTGTGTGTATAGATATATATATATATGTATACATATATATTTTTTTATTTTAATTAATGTATATATTAATATTGTCTCGGTTGAAAAACTTCGATAATGCAAATATGTTAATAGTTACCAGGTTAGCAAAAATCACACAAAAACTGGGATATCATACCCGGTTAGTGGGTAGAACTTCCATGTTAAAGTGATGTATTTTGAGTAGATATGAAGAATAATAATAAATGGAGCAAAACGCATATAATCAATAAGTTCCTTTAATTCCTACATATGTTTCAAAATATATGTGCACTCTACTCCAAAGAAAGCAAGAGGTGCTGGAATATGTACATAAATTCATCGTCAGGGAACCATATCTCAAATGCAGCATTTAACGCATGTCTTGTATTTGA
>NC_069008.1:3036189-3036836 GCF_001194135.2 Octopus bimaculoides
ATAACCTCTTCACTCTTCTACAACAACGTTAAGGTCACAAAAATAGCTGAAACTCAACAAATTCGCAGACGAGAATCCTGTCCAACCGCCCCCACTTACCGCCACACACACACACACACACACACACACACACACACACACCAGACATGCTCACACACATACACACGTACACATGCATACACACACGCGCATGTTCGTAGGTAGTAAAGTATTCGGGATCGAATTTCACAGCAGACTCTCCTTAAGGAGAAATACACGACGAGTTTTATTGGGTCGCCGACCCAACGAAGAACACATAAAATTTTAATGGTGTTTTCACTGACAATGACACAGATACGTGTGTGTGTGTGTGTGTGTGTGTGTGTGTGTGTGTGAATGCTTGTCAACTGTGTGTGTATTTATCATACATATGCATATATATATACGCGCTTGTGTATGTATGTGTTTGTGTTTGTATGTTTACGTGCACACACACTCATACACACGTGCACACACATACACACTTATATATATATATACATATGTACATATTTACATTTATATGTATATATATATACATATTTATACACATATACACATGTATATATGTATGTATATGTGCGTGTGTATATATTTATATACATACATATATATAAATATATATATAT
>NC_069008.1:3037640-3038955 GCF_001194135.2 Octopus bimaculoides
TTTCTGGAGAACATGATTTTTCTTTTGTGGTTGGGTCGTTGATGACCTCTTTCTAGCATATTGGATGTCCACCTAGAGGTCATTCCTTCTTATACGCATGTAATACAATTTTTCTGAATTATCAGATTTTTTTATATGCTAGGCCACTGGTTTTAAATTGAAATTAATATTCAATTTATCACCCTCAATACATATACATATATATATAGGCGCATACATATACATATATATACATGTGCATACTCACACACATGTATATATATATACACACACACACATACACAACATATTGTTGTCTCCCTTACCAATCACGCCTCAACCCTACTTCTTCCTCTTCCGGTCATTTCAGCGTACGTTAACCGTTTAACTCAGACATGTTTTTTTCCCTCATCTTTTCTTGCTGTTCGTTTATCCTTTCTGGCCAACCTTTGTTGTAAACTGATTTGACGGTCGTTCCCAATTATGGCCACCACATAGTACAAAATCAATAAGAATCGAACGAAGCTGCACAGAGAAGATGGGCTCAGTGGCGGCGTTAGCTACTGGTTAAGAAAAAATAAATTCTCAAAACACAAAAGCAAGCTAAATATCTAAGTTAGACATAGGCAGTGGTGGCTCGTATATAGGCATTGCGGAACTGCAGCACCCCCTATTTCCACTCGATATTATCGACAACATTCAATATAATGAGTCCTTTTTTCTTTGATTCTTTCTTTATACTTGTACATTATATAATCCTTAAGCTTAATGTCAGTAGCCATCCCCTAGTTTATGAATAAAATACAAAAATCCTATAATAGAACTGTGCACTTCACAGTTCCAGCGACGCGGTGTTTGGGCGTTGTGCGCATGCTCACATGTCCGAGATAGGAAGCTGCCCGCTAGGGAGAGAGAGCACTGTGGTACACGCAGTGCCAACCCCGGTGTTCCGATGAAAGGTATTGCTTCTTTTTGATTCCACGTGTGTAGTGCTTAAAAACGTGTTTATATTCTTGAATGCGATGAAGTGTAGAATTAGATGATTATCCTGCTTCCAGTTTCAGTGTTACTGCCAGGATTTGAAAAACGGGGCACATTCCACCCCGCCCCCGGTTTTGTGATTTAGGGGGTATTTTTGAATTCACTGCGGTTTTCGTTGAACAAATCAAACACACTACCCAGCAGTGGCTAAAACGCGAACAGATTAAGTTTATGTACTCTTTTATACTCTTTTACTTGTTTTAGTCATTTGACTGCGGCCATGCTGGAGCACCGCCTTTAGATAGATAGATAGATAGATAGATAGATAAAGATGGATGGACAGATAGATAGATAG
>NC_069008.1:3039473-3039705 GCF_001194135.2 Octopus bimaculoides
TGTGTGTGTGTGTGTGTGTGTGTGTGTGTGTGTGTGTGTGTGTGTGTGTGTGTGTGTGTGTATACATATAGAATTTACATGCATGGTTGTACATGTATAAACACACCACACACATCCACACATGCATATAAGATAATACAGGACATATGTGTGTGTATACATATGTATATTATAAATATGCGTGTATATATATATATATATATGTGTGTGTGTGTGTGTGTGTGTGCGCCCA
>NC_069008.1:3043213-3047715 GCF_001194135.2 Octopus bimaculoides
TATATATATATATATATATATATATATATATATATATATTCATATTGACGTATATATGTGCATATACATATATATATGTATATATATATATATATTTGTGTATATATAAATAATATATATATATACATACATGTATATATATTCACAGACATTCATATATATTCATATATGTATATAATTATGTATACATACATATATGGAAGCGTTTAACTTAAAAACAATCAAGAAGCCAGCCACTGAAATTGGTGCGGCACAGCAGCTCTTCTCTCTCCTCCTCTCTCTCTTAAAATAAATGTAAAGACACAGCAAAGTCATGCTCTGGAACTTATATACACCCTGTATATATATTATATTTATTGGCAACAACACCCTAGAGACTACGCAATCATTTTTTCCACACGTCTTATGAAAATAAACACACGAAACGATTAAAGGAACGATGGGCATGTGTGTTTTGGCAAAATAGCATGAAGGATTTCAATAACGGGGTTAGGGGTGCCGGGTACATCACTGGCTGAGGTGCAGAGGATGCGGGTGTGTGCGGGTGTGTGTCGTGGTGGTGGTGGTGGTGGTAATGGTGATGCTTGTGGTGGTGGTGGTCGTCGTCGTGACGATAACGATGATGATGACGATGATGACGATGGCGGTAATGGTTGTGATGATGATGATGATGACGATGATGATGATGATGACGATGATGGTGGTGCTTGTTGTGATGGTAGTGGTGGTAGTGGTGGTGGTGAATATATATGCTTATGAATATATATACAAAATGCACACACACATGTATACACATATATATATATATATATATATATATATATATATATATATATATATACACACACACACATATATATATTCGTGTATATATATATATATATATATATACATATATCTATACATATATGCATATATATACATATATATATATATATATATGCATATTTATAGTATGTGAACAGGCACATATATATATATATACATTTATATATATGTGTGTGTGTATGTGCGTATGTGTGTATGCGTATGTGTATGCCATATATATGTATGCATTTGTAGGTACATATATATATACGTGTATATATATGACGCACACACACACGCGCACATATATATATATATATATATATATATATATATATATATGTGTGTGTGTGCACACATCGACCTACACGGTATATATATCATCTATACGTATACGTGCATAGCTACACCTATTTATATATATACGTGTATGTGTGTGTTTGTGTGTGTGTGTATGCATAGATGTACATACACGTACAGACACACATAATTGCATTACATCTGTGTGCGTGCGCGCGCGTATGCGTATGTGTGTGAAATTCAAGTCAGATTTTAGGTGTCAATAAGTTTATAAGCCGTCAAGAGCGAAACTCTGAAGTTGTGGACTAAGGCTTTTAACTTATTGACGACACGCAAGAACACACTGGGATTACATACATACACACACACACACACACATACATACATACATACATGCATATATACCATTATGTACTCGTACTTCGTATTTCTTTTTGTTGTACGTTTCATGACGTCCTGTGCCTACATATGCATATATATATATATATCTATATATATATATACATATATATGCATACATATATATATATATATATATATACATATATATGCATACATATATATATATATATATATATATATATATATATATATATATATATATATATATATATATAAATATGCATATACATACATGCATATATACATATGCATATACATACATACATATATATATATGCACATACATACATATATATATATATATATATATATATATATGTATGTATGTATGTACGTATAAGCACAGGAATGACAGTGTGGTAAGTAGCTTGCTTCACAACCACATGGTTCCTGGTTCAGTCCCACTGCGTGCCCCCTTTGGGTAAGGGTCATCTACAATAGCCTCGGGCCAACCAAAGCCTTGTGAGTGGATTTGATAGACGGAAACTGAAAGAAGCCTGTCGTATATGTGTATATACGACCTGATCCCAATGCTGGATGTTCAAGAACGAAATGAAGGTCAGATTTTCAATCTTGGGGTCATCCCGATTCCAAAAAGGTATAATATGTCTATGTAGAGCAAATATAGACTAAAATATAGGGGTCTCGGACGGACGGACGGACAGACAGAATTTTGCGTTTATTATTAGATAGATTATGCACAAGGCATGTCTACTAAATCCTAGATTAAGTACTTAAATGCATCAAATGACATTGTTTCCAGATACAAATCCGAAAAGTAATGGTGCACTCACGGTCGCTAGATCGTGATTTCGATTCCTTGATTGAGCAGTGCGTTCTGTTCTTGAGCAAAACACTTCATTTCACGTTACTCCAGTCCCCTTTTGATCAAGGGCGAGTGCTGACCTACCCAGCGGGGTGGCGTCACTTGATGGCTAAAACAATGCAAAGCGCGTGGTGACCAGCATCAAATCGGTCACGTGGTATGATACATATAGTGGAGGCGCGTGACTTAGTGACTAAGACTCATAATCTTAAGATTGTGGTTTCGATTCTTAGACGAAGACGACGCGTTGTGTTTCTGAGCAAAACACTTCATATCACGTTGTCCCAGTAAACTCAGCTGGCAAAACTGAATAATCCAGCGACGGACCGGTCATTTGACTGCGGCCATGCTGGAGCACCGTCTTCGAGAATTTTTAGTTGAACAGATCAACCCCAGTACTTATTTTTTTTTATGAACCTGTCTATATCTTTCTATCAATCTATCTGTCTATATCTTTCTATCAATCTATCTGTGTATATCTTTCTATCAATCTATCTATCTATATTTTTCTATCAATCTATCTATTTTGAAGATATTGAGAACATGAAGGAAGCTGCGACAAGTGCCTATCGGTTTCTTTTGCCGAACCGCTTAGTTACGGAGATGCAAATACACCAACACCAGTTGACAAGTGGTGGTGGGGAACAATCACAGACCCAAAGACACACGCACATAGATACACACACACACACATATTTATATAATGATGGGCTTCTTTCAGTTTCCGTCTATCAAATCCACTCACAAGGCTTTGGTGGCCACGAGGCTATAGTAGAAGACACGTGCCCAATGTGCCCCACATAGTGGAACTGAACCCGGAACCATGTGGTTGGGAAGCAGACTTCTTACCACACACACACACACACACACGCATATACACGTATATATGATACGTTTCTTTCAGTTTCCTCTCGGCTACAGTAGAAGACAGTGGCCCATGGTGCCGCGCAGTGGGGCTGAACTCAAATCCACATGGCTGGTGAGCAAACATCTTAACCACACAGCTCTTCAATGATCGTCATCATCCATCATCGTTATTTGATGTCTGCTTTCCAAGCTGGCATGGGTTGGACGGTTTGTGTTGTGGCAAGAGTTGTTAACACCCCTGGGGGATTTGAAGAGTGGACTACCCTTTATAAGAGTTCGGCTAGTCCATTCTTCCAATCCCCCAGGGGTGTCAGTGATTCTTGTCACAACAGTTTGACAGAGGACTAACAAGCTGCAAGGGCTGTATCAAGCCCCAGTGTAAGTTTTGGTTTGGTTTCTCTGGTCGGATGTCCTTCCTAACACCAACCACATTACAGAATGCATTGGATGCTTTTTTTTGTTGTTTTGTTCTTATTAGTGGCACCAGCACTAGTGAGGTTGCCAGGTAATTTGCAAGACAGAAAAAGAAGAGAGAAAAAGGAAATGGAAAAGAAGTGAGGAATATTTGCGAGGTAAAAGTGGATGTGGGTGGCTGAGAGCCAGGTGTCGAAAGGCTAAAGTGCGATACAAGGATAAGCATAGGTGTGTTGCTGCAGAGGAGATACACACACATGGCTGAAAAAGAGAAAACGAAGGTAGTGATGGGTGTTGTGAAAAGCCTATCCCATCCCAACCTCATAAATTATTTCTAACAGAGACCCAAGTCCTGAAATTTGAGATGATTAGGGTGAGTACATAAATAGGACTTCATTTTACTGACTTCTTACCCACTTAAAAAAAAAATAAAAGATTGAAACAGCAAAGTTGACCTCAATGGGATTTGAACTCATATTGTAAAGACCCAAAACTAACACTACAAGGAATTTGAACAACAATAACAAAAACGGCTGTTAAGTTCTTGGACAATATATTTACTTGCTAAATACAAATACAGCGAACGAATGTTTGTCGTGGTGTAGTAGTAGTAGTAGTAGTACCAGTAGTGGAGGTGGTTGTGGTGGTGGTGGTTGTGGTGGTGGTGCTAATAGTTGCTGGATTGACAGCTAGCTTGGTGGTGGTGGTGGTAGTGCTAACAGATGCTGGGGGCACTAGTTGGCTCAATAGTAGTAGTAGTAGTAAAAGTAGTAGTTGCACATATTGGGCGAGGTGGGGTGGTGGTGAAGGTGGTGGCGAAGGTGGAGGTGGTGCGGGTGGTAGTGCAAAATCACAGTGACAGAAGTGGTCAGTGGTCTGTGGTGCA
>NC_069008.1:3047752-3048209 GCF_001194135.2 Octopus bimaculoides
TATATATATATATAAATATATGTATACATATAATATATATATACATATAACATATATATATGGGAGAATGTACGAAAAAACAACAACAGACGAGAACAAGTGGTGTAAATAACAAAAGGATGTATTAGTATGACGCTCAGGAATACGGAAAGTCTTTGACGTTTCGAGCTAAGCTCTTCAACAGAAAAAATAAGGAGACAAGGAGAAAAACACGGAGAAAAAAATATATATATATATATATATATATATATATTGAGAGAGAGAGAGAGAGATGTTTAGAATCATAAATATTTGTAAATATAAATAATTTATACATGTACGTGTACATGTGTGTGCATGCGTATGTGTGTGTGTGTGTGTATATATAGAGGGATGTATATATGTGCATGTGTATGTACATGCATGCATACATACATACATACATGCATACACACATCATACATACATACGTAGGTAC
>NC_069008.1:3048420-3048797 GCF_001194135.2 Octopus bimaculoides
GCATACATACATACATACATGCATACACACATCATACATACATACGTAGGTACGTACATACATACATACATACATGTATCTGAAAGTCTATGAGAATTACTTAATAAAGTTTTTTTAAAACTAAATTGTTTTTTAAAAATATTATGAAATTTTTTTATTAGGATGTTACTAACCTTTCTTGCGAAACACTTTTTTCTAGTGTGTGAACGTATATATATATATATATATATGTATATATATATATATGTATATATATATATATATATGTATATGTATGTATACACATGCACACACATACATATGTATGCATACCAATTTATATATATCCATACATGCATGTATGTATAAATTTGTATATATATATATATATATATATA
>NC_069008.1:3049978-3052418 GCF_001194135.2 Octopus bimaculoides
AGACCTTAATGAACAAATACATTAGAGAGAGACAGACAGACAGACAGATAAATGGGGAAGAAGAAAGAAAGAAAGAAAGAGGAAGTGAATGAGTGAGGTAGTGACAGAGTGTTAATGGGGGGGGGATAAGAAGGGGGGGAGGAGGGTGTCAGAGGGAAAAAATAGGGGGTAATTACAATAGGGGAGACAGGAAGAGGACAAAGCAACTAAGAGAACATGGGAATGTGTGTGTGTGTGTGTGTGTGCATGTACTAGTGTGTGTATGTGGCGTGTATAATAGACACACGTGTATATATTACTGTCTGTGTATATACATATATGTACATGAATGTGTAAATATAAATGTGTGTGTATATATATGTGTGTGTGTATATATGTGTGTGTCATCATCATCATCATCATCGTTTAACGTCCGCTTATGTGGGTGTGTGTATATATAATATATACATACATGTGAGTGTGTGTGTGTGTGAGTCAGTCAGTATGTATGTACATATATATATATATACATGTCTGAATATCTGTGTTGTACATGTAGCAAACCCTATAAATTCAGTCGTTTACAATTACAGATTCAAATTCCTAGTTCCATGTTCGAATTCAGGTCGAGACTGAAGCAGAAATTAACATTTTTTTTTAATTATTATTATTATTCATTTATTTATTTATATTTATATTTATATTTATATAGGGGTAAAAAAAAAAGGGGGGGTGGCAGGGAGGAAATCTGAAAGGAAAGACGAAATAGAAATTAAAGTGTGCAAAATGTCATTCTGGGTGTCACAGATTTATACGAAGCTATCCGAGAAACTGTCCAGGCTATTCTGTTGGATTGGCTCCATCTGGGGCTGGAAATCAGACTCTTTGATGCCAAGAATCATCTGTGGTCTCTCCAGGAACTGGCAGTAACAGCAGAAACAGCAGCAGAGGAAGAAACAAAAGAGAAAGAGAGTCAAAATGAGAGAAATAATAATAATAATAATAATAATAATAACAACAGAAAAAAGATGGTATAAACACACGCCAGAAAAGGTCACAGAAGACGAGAAAGCAACCATACTCTGGGATATGCCAATACGCACAGATAGAGAAATTAAGGCCAATAGGCCAGATATAGTTGTCAGAGATCATGAAGAAGAAGAAATGCTTTCTAATTGATGTAGCAATACCAACAGATGACAATGTTTCTCTAAAAGAAATGGAAAGACTTTCAAAATACAAAGACCTGGAAATAGAGGTAACTCGAATGTGGAGTCTAAAAACAGAAACAGTTCCTATCATAGTAGTTGCCTTAGGTATAATAAAAAAATATTCAGACAAATACATAACAAAAACACCAGGACTTACAAATATATATAACTTAGAGAAAATTGCACTCCTGGGTACTGCACACATCCTACGCAAAACACTTTCAATACAGTAAACATAAGAGCACCACAGCAAACCACAGCACATACCCAAGGCACACAGAGCTGCGCTCGGTAGTGAAGTGAAAGCACGTTATAAAAATAAAACTACTGAACAATAATAATAATAATAATAATGCTTTCTACTATAAGCACAAGGCCTGAAATTTGAGAGAAAGGGGATAATCATTATTTACATTATTTACATTTGATGGATATTTATCCTCATTTTATAGAAATAATACATTTCTAAATCTCTCAGAGAGATTTATGCAGTAGTGATACAATGAAGTAGTTGTATGCTGTCAACTTAATGTGACAGTCCCATGAAAGGAATAACACTACTGCTATTTAGCCCTAGGAAGCAGCACATTTCCTGTGTCCTTATGGTTACAAGGGGTAGGCAAGCACCTCCACCCAGCTAAGCCTGCATCCAGAGACATGTTTCTGAGTCTTTGCTCATCATCAGTCTGGAGTAGCAATAGCCTGCTACTTGGAGACAGCTGTGAAGCTCTCGTAAATATATAATAATTCGAGTGAAACACATTCACTGTTGTTAACACAACGTTTCAGCTGATATCCCTTCCAGCCTTCATCAGGTGTCTTGGGGGAAATTTCGAACCCGCCACAACCACAACAACCACCACCGCCACCCTCACTACACCACCAGCACCAGCACCATGAACAGCATCGCTACCACTTTAACCACCAGCTCAACCATCACCATCAATCAGCTATCATCACAACTATCATCACCACAATCACAATCATCCCCTCCACGACCACTACTACTACTACTACTACTACTACCACCACAACCACCACCCTCATTGCCACCACTATCACTGCCTTACAACAAAAGCCACCCTCACTACACCACCACCACCACCATCATCATAACCACAACAACAATCATTACCACCACCACCATCATCATCATCATCACCATCACCATCATCATCATCACCATCATCATCATCATCACCATCATCATCATCATCACTACTACAAGCAAAAAAAAAAAAGGGACTCAC
>NC_069008.1:3053014-3053660 GCF_001194135.2 Octopus bimaculoides
ATATATATATTGTGTATTTAAATAATAAGGGTGAAAATTGAATATTAATTTGATTTAATTAATATCAATTTAGAGCCAGTGGCCTAGCAAATTGAAAAAAATCTGAAGATTCAGAAAAATTATATTACATACATATAAGAGGGTTGACCACTAAGTGGACATCCAATTTGCTAGAAAAAGACCCCCTATGTAGCTTACGTTCTAGTGTTTGCTGAATTTTCTTGAGAACAATCTTTTCTTAGTGGTCAGACCATAGGTGGTCTACTTCTAGCATAATAGGTGTCCACTTAGTGGTCATCCCTCTTATATGTATATATATATATATATTGTGTATATGTAAGTATGTATATATCATGTGTAAGTTACCTCAAGAGTCCTTGTTCAGACATCTTCAAGCCAACTGAACTGCTCAGGTTCACGACAAACTTCAGGATTTCTTTCCGGATCTGGGTCTTGCCGAAGGGGCTGTCGTCTGTGAGCTTCTTGGTTGCTGAAGTGAACACAAAAACACAGGGTCAAGGAGAAAGATGAACCCAAAAAAGAATGAGAAAAGACTAAGACGATGATGATGATGATGATGATGATGATGATATATATATATATATATATATATATATATATATATGTATATATATATGTATATATA
>NC_069008.1:3053825-3055579 GCF_001194135.2 Octopus bimaculoides
ATATATATATATACTCTCTTACTTTTTTACTTGTTTCAGTCATTTGACTGCAGCCATGCTGGAGCACCGCCTTCATTTGAGCAAATCGACCCCGGGACTTATTCTTTGTAAGCCTAGTACTTATTCTATCGGACTCTCTTTTGCCGAACCGCTAAGTTACAGGGACGTAAACACACCACCATCAGTTGTCAAGCGATGTTGGGGGGACAAACACAGATACACAAACATACACACACACACACACATGTATATATATATATATATACAATGGGCTTCTTTCAGTTTTCGTCTGCCGAATCCACTCACAAGGCTTTGGTCAGCCCAAGGCTATAGTAGAAGACACTTGCTCAAGGTGCTACGCAGTGGGACTCATCCCGGAACCGTGTAGTTCGTAAGCAAGCTACTTACCACACAGCCACTCCTACGAGAATGACATTGTAGGGTAGGTGTAAGAGGCCAGATCTGGTCAGTTTGAACATAAAACCCATAAACCATTTCAGCCAGATATGGCCAGTTTAGGTGATAAAGTGTTAAAGAATGTCACTATACAAGTCCTCAGTTACCTCCATGATGAGTAAGTGGTCATCTTCACTTCAATGAACGAACATGCACTTTGATCAGAGGTCTGCTCTGTTAGGGCTGACCTGGGGTTAAACAACAACATCAATGATAACACAACAACAACAACAAAGTTTTTTTACTGACCTGACTCTGTACTTGTATTACTGGTTATGCTGCTAGGGGTGACCCAGGAGGCGTCATGACTGTTACTTCGGGCCTCGATCAAGCGCGTCTGTGTTGGTTCAATGGTTGGTGTTGGACTGTTGCTGCTGCTTTCTAGAACCTTCTGACTGGATCCGGTCAGTTCTGATGAGATCGGTAACACAGTGTCCAGGTACGAGATGTTGTCTGGAATATGATAGTATCGGACATAGTGATCAGTGGTGAGGTTTGTGTGGTGGTGGTGGTGGTTGTATGATGGTGTGAGGGTCGTAGTTGTGTTATGGTGGTACATCAAAAATTATCATTTATTATCTGCAGTTCCCAAAAGATGTTTTTTTTATTTCCTCAGTGAAAGGCAGATGGTAGGGGTGTAGGTTTTTCTAATTTGATGTCTGTAGACTGTCATTCCCTTCTGTACTGAAGGCGTGTGGTTTAGTGGTTAGGGTGTTCAGCTCATAATCAGTGGGTCATGAGTTCAATTCCTGATAGCACACTGTGTGTGTGAATTTGTGCAAGTGTGAGCAAGAAAGAAAAAAAAAAGAGAGAGGACTTACTGTCTAGATCCGTGATGTTGATGGATACAGTCTGGCTGGCCGCACCATCCAGTCTCTGTAGGTGACAACACATCAAGCAGTTTTGTGGTAGATGTTGTTCTGGTTCGTCACAGCCCGCTGTCACACTCAGTTTCGGCATCTTACTATAGTCTGCAGATGATTGTAAGAAAAAAAGAAGAAGAAGGGTTCAATGTAGAGAGAGAAGAACAACGAAAAACTAACAACTCCGCCAGCATGCCGCCCTAGATATATATATATATATATATATATATGTATATATATATATATGAACAGAAATTTAAATAAGAGTTTTGACGCTAATATCCATTTATATTAAAGTTTATTACCTATGTCAACATTTCTGTATACGGTTAAATTCAACTCTCAATTCAAAAAGTAAATAGTAAACACCAAGAAAAAATTTATAATCTCTAAGTATTATTCATATTCAAATTCATATATATATATATATATATA
>NC_069008.1:3055707-3056383 GCF_001194135.2 Octopus bimaculoides
ATAGCCTTGGGACGACCAAAACCTTGTGGGTGAATTTGGTAGACGGAAACTGAAAGAAGCCCATTGTGTAAATATATATATTTATATGTGTGTGTCTTTGTGTCTGTGTTTGTCACCCCCCCCCCCCATCATTGCTTGACAACCGATGCTGGTGTGTTTATGTCCCCGAAACTTAGCAATTTGGCAAAAGACACCGATAGACTAAGTACTAGGCTCACAAATTCCTTGGTCGATTTCTTCAGATAAAGGCAGTGCCCCAGCATGGCTGCAGTCAAATGACTGAAATGTGTAAAACAGTAAAAGAGAATATACACGCACACACATATGTAAGTACATATACACACACACACACACATATATATATATATATTAAAACACACAGACACACACATATATATACATACATATACACACACATATACACACAAATACAAAGCTTTGACATGTGTGAACATTATATACACACGTCAGTACTTATAATTTGCACAACATGTTCTGCACATGTGTGTGTAGAAAGACACACACACACACACACGTGCATATATTTATATAACAGTGTATGAGTACATATACATAACACCACATATATACATGTATATATCTTTCTCTCTCTATATATATATACATATATATATATATATATATATATATATATATATATATATATATATATATA
>NC_069008.1:3056393-3059157 GCF_001194135.2 Octopus bimaculoides
TAATTTTATATATATATATATATATATATATATATATATACACACACACACACACACACACACACATATATATCATCATCATCATTTTACATCCGTTTTCTCTGTTGACATGGGTTGGTCTATACATATACACACACACACACACACATATATATATATATATATATATATCTTCTAATTGTTTCAGACTGTAGCCATGCTGGGGCAGCAATTTAAAAGGGTTTTGTGTGGAACAAATTGACATCAGTGCTTTTT
This sequence comes from Octopus bimaculoides, assembly GCF_001194135.2. NCBI lineage: Eukaryota > Metazoa > Mollusca > Cephalopoda > Octopoda > Octopodidae > Octopus > Octopus bimaculoides. The sequence goes on from NC_069008.1 coordinate 3,056,649, forward strand.
TTTTTCAAGCTCAGTACTTATTCTATCAATCTCGTTTGCCGAACCGCTATGTTACAGGAACATAAACAAACCAACACCAGTCATCAAGCAGTGGTGGAGGATAAACACACAAACACATTAATCACTTTCCATCTACCAAATCCACCCACAAGGCTTTGGTCAGCCTGGGGTTATAGTACTAGACACTTGCCCAAGGTACCATACAGTGGGACTGAACCCGATACCATGTGATTGCAAAGTGAGATTCTTAACCACAGAGCTATATATATAAGGTGGGGTCAACTAGCAGAGTCAGGAGAGCATCATATAAAATGATTTGTGCTATTCTGGCTCCCCTTAAGGCAGTGAGCTAGCAGAATTGTTAGCACATCTTTACGTTCTGGGTTCAAATTCCACCGAGGTCGACTTTGCCTTTCATCCTTTCGGGGCCAATAAAATAAGTACCAGTTGTGTTCTGGGACCAATGTAATCAACTGGCCCCATCCCAAATTGTTGGCTTTGTAGCAAAATTTCAAACAAATATTCTGGCAGAATTGTTACAGTCCCAGACAAAATGCTTAGCAGCATTTCACCAATCTTTATATTCTGAGTTCAAACTCTGCCGAGGTTGACTTTGTCTTTTATCCTTACGGGGCCAATAATAAATTAAGTACCAATTGAACACTGGGGAGTCAATGTAACTAACTTACTCCATCCCAAATTCCTGACCCTGTGCCAAAATTTGAAACCAATATTCTGGACCTCTGAGTTTCGAGTTCAAATCTTGCCAAGGGTCATTTCATATTTCATCCTTTCAAGTACTGATAAATAAAGTAATAGCCTAGTCCTCGGCCTTGTGAGTGAATTTTGGTAGATGGAAACTGAAAGAAGCCTGCGATATATATGAGCATATAGGGCCGAGCTGGCAAAAGCCTACCATATATATTCAGTTATAATAAAAACGATTTTACATTAATTTGAAGGATTACTCTACACTTTTGTAGAATACAAATATATTGTTTTTAAAGAAGAATGTTGTTGAAACTTCAAAACCACTGTCAACACTATTCTTGCTAAAAAATAATTATTTCTTTATCGCCCACAGGGGGGTAAACACAGAGGGGACAAACAAGGACAGACAAAGGGATTAAGACAATTACATTGACCTCAGTGTGTAACTGGTACTTGTTTAATCGACCCAGAAAAGATGAAAGCAAAGTCGACCTACTCAGAACGTAGCAGCAGATGAAATGCCGCTAAGCATTTCACCTGGCGTGCTTAAGTTTCGGCAAGCTCGCTGCCCTCGTTAAAGAATAATATGAAAACATGTCTGGTCTTGGGATATTTTCCAAAACAGGTGAGGGTTAGTGACCAGAAGGGCATCCAGCTGTGGAAAAAATCTTCCCCAACAAATTCTGTCCAAAGTGGACATTAAAACAATGACAATGATGATGATGATACATATAGCTGAAATTTACAGAAAATCAAAAGACAAAGACAGGTGTATAAACAACAAGCAGGTGTATTAGTTTGACACTTGGGAAGGTGAGAAAGTCTTTTACATTTCGAGCCTATGCTCTTCAACAGAAACGAACACGACAAAATAAACAGAGAGAGAATTAAAATATATATATATATATATATATATATATATACACACATATAAAAACAACATAATTGTAAGCATACGCATACATATATATATATATATATATATACACATAACATGAATGCCTAAGCATATATATATACACTTAATGAACAACTTATACTTATATATACACACACAAACAAACATGTATATTTAAATACAGGCATATACACCTATGTTACCAAGTATAAATACATATATCTATCTATCTATCTTTCTATATAAGATAGTCGAACAAACTGACCCCAGGACTTATTCTTTGTAAGCCTAGTACTTACTCTATCAGTCTCTTTTGCTGAACTGCTAAGTTACGGGGACATAAACACACACACACATATATTTACGATGGGCTTCTTTCAGTCTCTGTCTCCCAAATATATATATATATCATCATCATCATTTAACGTCCGCTTTCCATGCTAGCATGGGTTGCACGATTTGACTGAGGACTGGTGAAACCAGATGGCTACACCAGGCTCCAATATATATATATATATATATACATATGAGACGGGCTTCTTTCAGTTTCCGTCTACCAAATCCACTCACAAGGCTTTGGTCGGCCCAGAGCCTATAGTAGAAGACACTTGCCCGAGGCGCCACGCAGTGGGACTGAACCTGGATGGAACCATGTGGTTGATAAGCAAGCTTCTTACCACACAGCCACTCCTGCACCTTGCTCAAAATAAGTAGATAGACAACAACTGATGAAGGGTCGTTCTTTATGTTACTTGTCCTGTTTTCCATTTGTTTCCCTCATTGTTTGCATATTGAACTCATTTATTTTCGTATTTCATGTTGTTTACTGTTGGTGACGTCCTGTACCCATATATGCATATGTATATATGTATATATGTATATATATATATATATATATAT
>NC_069008.1:3059237-3061704 GCF_001194135.2 Octopus bimaculoides
CCCCCCCCCCACAGCCGATCCTACCCCCTCCTAAGCCCACCTTTATGATATAACCAGATGGTGTCATGTGACAACTATTAGTGCTATACTTAGACAGCAGAGGAAATACATACCACCTGTGTACAACGACTACCACCACAACAACCACTATTACCACCACCACTACTACTATTACTATCACCACCACCACAACGACCACCACCACTACTACCACCATTCCCACAACTACAACCACTACCACTACTACCACCAACACCACAACGACCACCATTATGACTATTACTACCATTATTACCACCACCACTACTACTATTACTACCACCACCACCACTAGTACCACCACTCCCACTGCCACCACCACCACCATCTTTACTACTTCTACTGCTACTCAAGTAGTGATACTACAGCAGGAACACCATGGCCAACAGCAACAACACTGGACTACTACCACCCCAACATGTACACAAACTACAATAACAATCATCACAACACTACCACATTATCAGTTGCGACGTCATTCACCACCACAACAACAACCACCACCACAACAACAACCACCACCACAACAACAAACAGCAACAACAGAGTTCATCTTCCTAAGATAATGTACATCGTCATCATCATTAACATCCTCATCATCATCATCGTCATCAACAATGATATCGTCATTGTTGCCATCCTCGACATCATCGTCGTCGTCATCATCATCATCATCAATACCATAACCATCGTCGTCATCATTATCAATACCATCATCATCATCAATGTCATCACCATCGTCGTCATCATCATCGTCATTTCAAAATCCATCTTTTAATCATGCTTGTATATATATGTATATATATATATATATATGTGTGTGTGTTTGTGTGTCTGTGTTTGTCCCCCCAACATCGCTTGACAGCTGATGCTGGTGTGTTTACGTCCCCGTAGCTTAGCAGTTTGGCAAAAAGAGACCGATAGAATAAGTACTAGGCTTACAAAGAATAAGTCCTGGGGTTTATTTGCTCGACTAAAAGGCAGTGCTCCAGCATGGCCACAGTCAAATGACTGAAACAAGTAAAAGAATAAAAGAATATGTCTGTATATATATATATATATATGTGTGTGTGTGTGTGTGTGTGTGTGTGTGTGTGTGTGTGTTTTTATATATATATCATCATCATCATCGTTTAACATCCGCTTTCCATGCTGGCATGGGTTAGACAGTTTGACTGAAGACTGGTGAGCCAGAAGGCTGCACCAGGCTCAATCTGATGATGATGATTATATATATACATACACACACACACACATATAACCCAGTCAATGGGGTGGTTGGTGTTAGGAAGGGCATCCAGCCATAAACAAACAAGCCGAAACAGACAGAGGTTCATGCCACAGGCACCTGTTCAACTCATGCCAGCATGGAAGGAGGACATTAAACAAAGATGACAACGACGATGATATATATACACACACACACACACACAATGGGCTTCTTTCAGTTTCCATCTTCCATAATCACTCACAAGGCTTTGGTAGGCCCGGGGCTATAGAAGACACCTGTCCAAGGAGCCACACAGTAGGACTGAACCTAGAACCACGTGGTTGGGTAGCAAACTTCTTACCACACAGTCATGTCTGTCACATTTAACATTTACAAAATATAATAAAATAAAATAAAATTATTTTTAACCCCCACCCCCACCCCCCAAAAAAATGTCAGTAGCACCCATACCTGAGAATTGAACCTGTAACCTTGATGGAACCTACCTGAGTGTTTTGTTGTGGATTTCCTATCGGTGGGTGGTGAATGGGTGGATGACATGGAGTTACTTCGACGGTCTTCACCTTCAACGACCTGTGGAAAAAACAACAAAGATAGGGGTCAGTTTGAGGTTGGGGCATGTGGGATAATTCAATGTAGGGATTAAAGTGATTCAAATTTAAAACTTCCATCAATATTCCATGATGACTTACACTTCAAACGCCGGCTTAATAAAGGCAAAGTTTAGGGATTTGTTTTGCAAAATTCCTGATGTGAAGTTATGTCTTGCAACAGATATTGTTCCATTTCAGGATGGTCGTATTTCTTTTTTTTATTTTTATTCCTTGCCAAATAAACACACACACTATATACTCAGTCTTCATTCATTTATTACTGTTCATATATGTCCATTGTCGGGAAATCTTTTGTCCATTGTCGGGAAATCTTTTGTCCATTGTCTGGAAATCTTTTGTCCATTGTCGGGAAATCTTTTGTCCATTGTCGGGAAATCTTTTGTCCATTGTCAGGAAATCTTTTGTCCATTGTCAGGAAATCTTTTGTCCATTGTCTGGAAATCTTTTGTCCATTGTCTGGAAATCTTTTGTCCATTGTCTTTCTTCTATTTTCTGGAATTTTTTTGTCCATTGTCTGGAAATCTTTTTTCTATTTTCTGGAAATCTTTTGTCCATTGTCTGGAATGGAAATTTTTTGTCCATT
>NC_069008.1:3061832-3063262 GCF_001194135.2 Octopus bimaculoides
GGAAATCTTTTGTCCATTGTCTGGAAATCTTTTGTCCATTGTCTGGCAATCTTTCACAGAGGAAGTCACAGGTGTGTGTGTGACAAAAGATCTCCAGACAACAGACATTTAATAAGAAAAGAAATAAACACATGAAGAATGAATATATTGTGTGTGTTTACTTGGCAAAAAAAAAAAAAAGGAAAAAATGACCGTCTCAAAATACAACAATAAAGACAAAGTTATTTTACTAAATTCTTTAAAAAAAAAAAAAATTAATTGAAACAAAACCAGTGCATTTCAACAGAAATATGATAACGAAAGGGCTAAAGGGATCATACAAATAACAGATGGAATGGTCAAATATGGAGCAGCTTTGGTTAGATCAAGGCTGACCTGGGGTTAAATAACAACAAGGACTGTACTACTGGACAATGTACTCCTTGGTACACTAATACCTGATTAAAAGACAGGATGGTCATGGCAGGAACACCTCTTCAATCATAGATAAGTGCTTGATCAAGCTTGATAACATAAAAGGCTAAACAACAATACCACCACCACCACCAACAACAAGAACAATAACACGGGGAGAGGGGTGGGGCAAAGGTTGGATTATGGGAGGAGAGAAGGGGTGGGGGTGGGTTTTTCCAAACCAACTTACCTCAAATAACATGTTTATGTCGACGGGCAAACACAGACCAACAAATTCTGCGTGAACGGAACCAAGCCTCGGTATTGTCTGAGCACTTTTCGACATAGTGCTATAAGGACTGGAATGTTGAATCTCAAAGTCTTGCAGTGAGGACGAACTCATGTTACGCAGTATTCTGTAGTCAGAGGTGGTGGTCATGTCGGCGAAGCGGGCACATGAAAGATTACAAGAAAATGAATAAATGCATTTAGAAATGTTATACTGAGATATAATTATAAACATGGAATTCTTTTAACCTGACGAGCAAGCTTATTATCTTTATTAATTAAAAAATTGTATATACGAGGTGGTATCAAAAGTTGACTAGAAAACACCTTATCTACCTAAGTTTTACCATCATCACCTTTGAAATGGCCCCCTTGCGCAGCAATACATCAGTTCCAGTGTTCCTGTTCAGTTTGCGTCTACCAAATCCACTCACAAGGCTTTGGTCGGCCCGAGGCTATAGTAGAAGACACTTGCCCAAGGTGCCACACAGTGGGACTGAACCCAGGACCATGTGGTTGGTAAGCAAGCTACTTACCACACAGCCACTCCTGCGCCTACCGCACTTTTCCTCCACAAATCCTCTATAAAAACTAATGTGAAAGTTTCACCTATCGCACTGTCCAATCGGCTGCGGGCACTTGAAGAGATTCCACTTTCCAAATACCTTCTCTCGGTCTCTGTTTTACCTAGGACTGCAGCTCTGTTAAAGAAACTAGCCGGGGAAATACGCATCTGGTGAATGGCGACC
>NC_069008.1:3063917-3065098 GCF_001194135.2 Octopus bimaculoides
AACAGCCTGCTCGTGAAATTAACATGCAAGTGGCTGAGCACTCCACAGACACGTGTACCCTTAACGTAGTTCTCGGGGATATTCAGCGTGACATAGTGTGACAAGGCTGACCCCTTTGAATTACAGGCACAACAGAAACAGGAAGTAAGAGTGAGAGAAAGTTGTGGTGAAAGAGTACAGCAGGGGTCGCCACCATCCCCTGCTGGAGCCTCATGGAGCTTTAGGTGTTTTCGCTCAATAAACACTCACAACGCCCGGTCTGGGAATCGACACCGCGATCCTACGACCGCGAGTCCGCTGCCCTAACCACTGGGCCATTGCACCTCCACTATGAGGGATAAGCAAAAAGAAAAAGAAGAGCGAAAGAGAAAATGTGTGCATATAAAACAGAAATAAAGAAAAATAGATAAAGAAAAAGCAAAAGAAAACTATGTTAAAAAATAACAGAAATAAAGCTTGTGAAAAACAGAAATGCTGAAGGTAGGAAGAAGGGGGGAAAACAGAAATGGTGAGCACAGGAAGAAGAAAAAACAGAAATGCTGAGAATTGTGGAAACAGAAATAGTATATTGCATGCAATAACACAAACAGAAATGCTGAGAATTGTGGAAACAGAAATAGTATATTGCATGCAATAACACAAACAGAAATAAGAAAAACACAAGATAGACAAAACATACAAAAATAAAAACAAATACAGCAACAAAAATAGATATAGTGACAGAATACTTGTATTAAAAACAGAAATAAACACAACCAATGCAACAAAATTAAGCAACGAAATTCGAAAAAATTGAATGTGATAAAGCTGCTGTAATGAAAACAGCAAAACATGCATAACAAGACAAGAAACAGATATAATAAAAATCATTAAAAAAAAACAGAAAATATAAACAAACATGCAATAAATAAATAAAAGCAGAAATAACAAAAGCAAATAGGAATAAAAGCCAGAGGCAAAAAGAAACTGAAATAAGTAAATATAGCGAGAAATAAACAGGATAAAGCAAATGAAAAACAGAAATAACAGGGGGAAAAAACTGAATTAGTAAGAGAAAACAGGAATGTCAAAAAACGAAATCGAAAGCAAATAAGGATGAAAGCCAGAGACAAAAAAACTGAAACAATAGAGCGAGAAATAAACAGGATAAAGCAAATGAAAAACAGAAATAACAGCCGGGG
>NC_069008.1:3065108-3068707 GCF_001194135.2 Octopus bimaculoides
AATGGCAAAAAATGAAGTCAAAAGCAAATAAGAATGAAAGCCAGAGACAAAAAAACTGAAACAACTCAATACAGCAAATTATAGACAGGATAAAGCAGAGGGAAAAACAGAAATTCATTAGATTGAAGCAGGCAAGTTAGGAGAGGTAGAAGCACTGATAGATTAAAAGTGAGTGGTATAGTATGGTATGGTATGGAGCAGCATGGTATAGTGGTAGAATGGTATTGTCTGTAGGGTTAGGGATTCCGTGTAGGTGGAGGTGGAAGTAAGGACTGGCTGGGTGGATGAGTGAGTAGGGTGGATGGATGAATGGACAGTTGGATAGTGGCAGTGGTAAATGGTATGGTCATATGGTGGCAGTGGTATGGGTAGATGGAGGGACAGAAGAGTGGTAGAAATGGTGTAGCTGTATGGTGGTAGGGGTATGAACAGCTGGTCGTCATGGTGGTGGTGGTGGTGGTGGTATTGGTGGTGGTGGCGGTGTAGATGATGATAGTGGTATAGATAGATTGTGGTATGGCATAGACAGTGGTGATGGTATGGATAGACAGACAGTGTTAGTGGTGTGGATGGATGGATGGTAGTAGTGGTATGAGCAGATAGCTATCATGGTATGGGTAGATGGTAATGGTGGTGGTGGTGATAGCAAAGATGGATGGTAGCAATGGCATGAGTGGTAGTGGTATCAGATGGTCATAATGGTATGGGTGGATTGTAATGGTGGTATACAAAGATGGATGATGACAGTGGTATGGATAGATGGATGGATGGATGGATGGTGGTAATGGTATGCAGATGGTCATAGTGGTATGGGTGGATGGTGGTGGTGGTGATGGTGCAGAAAGTGATAGTGGTATGGATAGATGGTGGTTGTGGCATAGATGGATGGAGGCAGTGGTATGGATAGACAGACAACGGTAGTGGTGTGAATGGACGGATGGTGGTAGTAGTATGAGCAGATGGTCATCATGGTATGGGTGAATGGTGGTGGTGTTGATGGTATAGATGAATGGTGGTGGTGATGGTGGTATAGATGGATGGTGGCAACGTTATAGGTAGACAGACATTGGTAGCAGTATGGGTGGGTGGATGGTGATAATGGTATGAGATGTTCATCGTGGTATGGGTAGATGGTAGTGGCGATATAGATGCTGATCATGGTATACATAAATGGTAGTAGTGACATATATGGATGGTGGAAGTGATATAAGTAGATAGACAGTTGTATGGATGGAGGGATGGTGGTAATGGTATGCAGATGGTCATAATGGTATGAGTGGATGGTAGCAGCATTCTTTGCCTGCCTCTTCATTTTCTACTATCTATTCTTCCTTCCATGATAACACTTTCCCATGTGGCATCGTGTAAAAGCACCCTGTGCTGTGCCACATGAAAGTGGCCATGCAGTGCCACATGAAAGCACCCATGTAAAAACGGTCGTGTGGTGCGACATTTAAACGCCCGTGTAGTGCCGCGTAAACGCATCCAGCACACCCTGTAAAGCGGTTGGCATTAGCAACGAGATCCTGCTGTAGAAACCATGCCAACTCAAACTGGAGTCTGGTGTAGCTCCCCCCGCCTCCCCCCAGTTTGCCGACTCTGGTCACACTTTCCAATCCATGCTAGCATGGACAACAGACGACGACGATTATGATGATGATGGTGATTATAATGATGATGAAGATGATGATGATGGTTATGGTGATTATGATGATGATGATGACGATGATGATGGTGATGATGATGCTGATGATGATGATGATGATGATGATGGTTATGGTGATTATGATGATGATGGCAATGATGCTGATGATGATGACGATGGTGATTATGATGATGATGATGATGATGCTGATGATGATGGTGATGATAGTAATGGTGATTATGATGATGATGATGATGATGATGCTTCGAATACGACCACAATGGATGAGCTTCTGAATTTTTTTCACAACGTCCAGGAGTTGGTGTCTTTCCTCCGCTCACCGCAACACCCGTTCGGTGGCTCAATGCTATTTCATCGACTTCCAAAAGGACGAGAGACAAAGTCGACCTCGGCAGAATTTGAACTCAGGACGTGAAGACGGACGAAATGCCGCTAAGCATTTCGTCCGGCGTGCTAACGATTCTGCCAAGCTCGCATAATTATTATCATAATTTGTACATTAATCTAATCAGATAAATCCAGTAATCCTTTCTACTATAGGCACAAGGCCTGAAACTTGGTGGAAGGGGAGAGTCGATTACATCGGCCCCAGTAAACAACTGGTACTTATTTTATCGACTCCGATCGGTTGAAAGGCAAAGTCACCCTCAGCGGAATTTAAACTCAGTGTGTGTAACGGATGAAATGCCGTTAATTATTTCTCCCGTCATGCTAACGAATCTGCAAGCACAGCTCCCCTAAACACAGGCATAATAACAATGATACTTTCCATCATAGGCACAAGGCCGGACATTTTGGGGTAGGGGTAAGTCAATTACATTGATCCCAGTATTCAGCTGGTACTTATTTTATCAAGCCCGAAAGTACGGAGGACAAAGTCGACCTCGGTGGCATTTGAACTCAGAATGTATATTCAGATGAAACACCGCTAAACACTTTGCCCGACGTGCTAACGATTCTGCCAGCTCACCACCTTAGATAATAATAATAATAATAATAATAATAATGAAAACAACAATAATAATAATAATAATAATGGTGGTGGGGAAGAAACACAGACACACACACATATATATGATGAGCTTCTTCCAGTTTCCATCTACCAAATCTACTCACAAGGATCAGCCCAAGGCTACAGTAGGAGACATTATATGTTATGAGATACATCATACAGATATTGAATAGGAGTCCTTTGCACAAAACATTCAGCCTATTCTGAGAATTTGTTCATTAGTGTCATGGTATTTTTCAATTTGGGCCAAGAGTGCATTGTCAACTTCAAATGATTCTAAAGAAGTGACCCTATCTTCTGATCAGCCAGTCATTCTCTCTGCCCACTGTTCCTAGGAGAATTTGTGAGGATAGGGTCCTCAGGCACCTCTTCCATAAGATCTTACCAGAAGCAACTGTCATAGACTTTCTGGCTAGATTCCTAAGCATGATCAACTGACACTATGGGTATTATTACACCAGGCCAACCAAAGCATAAGCAATATTCCCATAGAGACGGTGCCTTTCTTGCCATCTGCTGCAGAGATGTGCTGAATGGTTCCTCATTGAAAATACCAAGGGGCCAAGGAAAATAGCACCCTATTTGGAAACAGATCAAGGTTGAGCAACAGGAAGAGCATCTAACCATAGAAAAAGAAAAAAAAAACTGCCTCTATGTCTTTATATGTCTCATCTAACACATGCTGGCATGGAAAAAATGGATGTTAAAGCAGTGATGAAGACGACAAAGATGATGATGATGATGATGATGATGATAATGGTTCAAATGAAGGAGTTGGTTCAGCAATGAATCGGGAATCAGATGGGAATCGGGTGGCCGATGAGTTAGTCTTAGTGACCCCCTACTCGGTTGTCATAGAAACGAAATGATGGACAGTAGCGTCAGGGGGTGTGGGGGTGAGGAGGTAAGTAAGTAGATAAG
>NC_069008.1:3069068-3070355 GCF_001194135.2 Octopus bimaculoides
AGAGAGAGAGAGAGAGAGAGAGAGAGAGAGAGAGAGAGAGAAAGGGGGGGAGAGAAAAAGGAAAGGGATGTCTTTGTTCCTTTTCTTTGTGCTCCTTCCTAATTCAGTCATGGCCGAGCAAACAAGATCACAAAGGCATCCCAGTCATGACCACCCTGTCTTAACCGTTTAGCATTCAAACCGGGCATATCCAGCCAAAATATTTAACCTGCTTTATGGTGAAACTGGCCAGATCCAGCCTCTCACCCCAATCCAACAATGTCAACCGAAAACAATCGCACGCCATTGAAATCTCAAAGCTGTGAGATAATGCAGGATTGATTCAAAACTATGTGAATTAATAAGGATTATATTTAACAGAATAATCTGAACACTAAAGGATTAACACACACACACACACACACACATACATAAACAAACACACACACATACATACACAAACACGCACATACATACACATATATACATACATACATGCAAAAATACACACACACACACCCATATTCTTTTATTCTTTCACTTGTCTCAGTCGTCTGCCCATGCCGCTCTGACCGGCTTCTGTGCCGGTGGCACGAAAAAAGCACCATCCAATCGTAGTCGATGCCAGCTCCTCTGGCCCCCGTGCCGTGCCGGTTGCATGTAAAAAGCACCCACTACACTCTCGGAGTGGTTGGCGCTAGGAAAGGCATCCAGCTGTAGAAACACTGCCAGATCAGATTGGGGCCTGGTGCAGCCTGCTGGCTTCCCAGACTCCAGTCAAACCGTCCAACCCATGCCAGCATGGAAAACAGACGTTAAACGATGATGATGATGATGATGATGATGTTTCCTTACTGGTTAATCCTTTAGCATTCAGATTCCTCTGTTAAATTTAATCCTTATTAATTTATACTGTTTTTAATTGATCATGCATTATCGCACAGCATTGAGACTTCAATGATGTGATTGCTTATATTCAGAAGGACATTGTATGGTAGGTGTGAGAGGCCGGATCTGGCTAGTTTGAACATAAAACAGGTGTGGCATTTCGACCAAAATAAGACTAATTCAAATGACAAAGAGCTGATCACATTAAATTTCTTCTCAATATTTTGTTTTATTCCCAGAGATGCATGTGCATGCATGGTTGCGCATGCACGTGCACGTGCATGCGTGCGTGATAAGTCAGAGACATGCAATTACCAGCATGCAGCAAGCAACTAATGCAGTATGAACGGAAGCATAGGTACCATGTAACTCAATGTGGGCAGAGGAGGGGGGGCGTTGCTGTTGTTGAAGGAGAGAGGG
>NC_069008.1:3070738-3073174 GCF_001194135.2 Octopus bimaculoides
GATAAAACGCCACTTAGCATTTTTGCCTGGGAGCTAATGATTCTACCAGCTCACCATCTTAATAATAATAATAATAAATCCCTTCTGCTATGGACACAAGGCCCGAAATTTTCGGGTGGTGGTGGTGGTGGGGGGGGGGTACTAGTTGATTACATCATGCTCATGGCTCTACTGGTATTTATTTTAGGGATGCCAAACAGGATGAAAGGCAAAGTCCACCTTGGCAACATAATAACACCAGAAGAAATGCTGCTGAGCATTTTGTGTGGCTTAGTGGTTAGGAAGTTGGACTCAAATCACAAGACTGTGGTTTCAATTCCTGGACCGGGCAGCCCATTGTAGTCTTGAGCAAAACACTTCATTCCATGTTGGCCCAGTCCACTCGGCCAGCGAAAATCAGTAATTCTGCAATGGACCGGGAAGCCAGCCTTATGAACCTATATGACTCAGGAAGGATGTAATAACACAAGGCATTTTGTCTGACATTCTGGGGCAGTAAAGCTCAAAGGAAGCTGAAAGTCACCTGAAACTTTGCCAAGAAAACAGAGGATGACAACAAAAGCAACAATAAATGCAACAACAATAACAAGAACAACTATAAAACGAATTTTTAAGAAATTTCAAATAACAACAAAAGGGAAATGAAGCAGACACATGCACACAGGTGCATACACACACTGCACCAGACACACACACCTTTGCATAAACACATACACAAGCAAACACATACTCTTTTACTCGTTTACTTCTTTCAGTCTTTTGACTGTGGCCATGCTGGAGCACCGCCTTTAGTCGAGCAAATCACCCCTAGGACTTATTCTTTGTAAGCCTAGTACTTATTCTATCGGTCTCTTTTTGCCGAACTGCTAAGTTACGGGGACGTAAACACACCAGCATCGGTTGTCAAGCGATGTTGGGGGGACAAACACAGACACACAAACACACATACATACATATATATATATATATATATATATATATATATATATATATATATATATATATATATATATATATATATATATATATATAGTTCAAAAACACACAAAAAACAATAACAAAAAAAGCAACAAAGTGAGGACGTGATATAGATAGTGTTATTGGACGCTCAGGAAAGATACATATATATATATATATACGATGGGCTTCTTTCAGTTTCCGTCTACCAAATCCACTCACAAGGCTTTGGTCGGCCCAAGGCTATAGTAGAAGACACTTGCCCAAGATGCCACGCAGTGGGACTGAACCCGGGACCATGTGGTTGGTAAGCAAGCTACTTACCACACAGCCACTCCTGCGCCTGTTCACACGCACACACATTTATATGTAAACATACATGTTTACACACACACACACATGCAGGCATGCAGACACACATTCATATGCAAACATGCATGTGCACAGAAAGTCGCACATGCTTGCATACAGACATTCACAAGTAAACACATGCACACACACACACAAATACGCATGCAAATGTTTGCATGAACCCGGCACATGCACACACCAAGCCACATGAAGCCACGCATAAATACATACATGTGCAGTAACACATACAACACACACATGGATGCAGACACGTATTCACAGACACCCACATATACATCCTACACCACATGTGCACACACACACACACACACAAGGACGCATATGTAAATACACACATACATGTACACAGACGCACATAAATGCATAACACATGCATACTGACATGCAACACACGCAAACATGCACAATTCTTATATACATGCAGAAACGCATTGCACATACACACACACACGCAATAGCTAATAAATATACACATGCACGCAAACATTCATGCATACGTAAACATGCATGCATGTATGAATGCAAGCACACATACATCCATACACATGTACATTATTTACATTATTTACATTTGACGGATATTTGTCCTCATCTTGTTTGTTTTTAACACAGCATTTTGGCTGATATACCCTCCAGCCTTCATCAGGTGTCTTTGGGAAATTTAGAACCTGGGTTCTCATTCCTGAGGTATTTTTTTTTACTGGTCCATACAGTATATGCAAACACATAGACGCACACATACACGTATGCATCACACACACATCCACATATATATATATATAAGTACACTCACTCATACATACACACAAACACACACACACACACACACACACACAGAAAGCAAGATATTTTTGAAGGTGTGAGGCGGGGGAAAGAAACAAGGTACTTACGATTCGTGGAAACTCATGGCCTCTGCGCTCTTCTGCGATCCAATACTGCAGGTGCGGCTAAAAGCATCGTCCTCTCCATATAGGTTGTTGAGGCCATAATCAGAGTCGACGTCCGAGCTGGACGTCCGCTGGCGTCGGATGAGCCGCAGTGTGGCGAGGCCAGCTGCGTCTCGGGTGCTTGTGTAGGAGACTGGGTTGTCGACGTGTTCGAGGCCCT
>NC_069008.1:3074985-3078516 GCF_001194135.2 Octopus bimaculoides
ATGTGTGTTATTTCTTTACTACCCACAAGGGGCTACACACAGAGGGGACAAACAAGGATAGACAAATGGATTAAGTCGATTATACCGACCCCAGTGTGTAACTGGTACTTATTTAATCGACCCCGAAAGGATGAAAGGCAAAGTCGACCTCGGCGGAATTTGAACTCAGAACGTAGCGGCAGACGAAATACCGCTAAGCATCTTGCCTGGCGTGCTAACGTTTCTGCTATCTCGCCGTATGTGTGTGTATGTGTTTGTGTGTGCATGCGTGTGTGTGTGTGTAAATGCATGTGTGAGTGTGTCTGTGTGTGCATGTGTGTGTGTGTATGTGTGTATATGTGTGTGCACTCTCTTTTACTCTTTTACTTTTTTTGCTGGTCAGTTATTTTTAGCGTTTTGACAGAAAAGAGTCATTCTAAAACTGTTTTTTAACGTAAGCATACCCAAACAAGTTGAATGCTTACACAGAGCAGGTTTTACAGCCACATCATCCAAACCGACCGGGTGAAACCGGGCTTAACTGCTAGTATATATATATATATATATATATTTTGCTTAGGAATTGCAAGACTGATAACTTGGTGTGGATCTTAATATACGTAATATGTTCAACATAAGTATTAAGACTGACAAAGAATATATGGGGTGTCGGATCTCCATACATCAAAAACAAACAGGAGAATCTATCTCACACACACACACACACATACACACACAAAGTATTCGTGAATGAGTTACACTTGTGCCTCAACTCACGTGGAAAAAGTGCGACTCATACTTAAGTAAACACACGAAGAATGTGTCCACAAGCACACACACAAACAGCTATATACATACATACATACATATATAATACTGATTTTAATTGGCTTACGATAAACTGCTTTTTTTTTACACTAAAATTACAATTAAAATTAAAGAATTAGTGGAGCTTGTAACTTCAATATTAAATTGCAAAGTACTTCCCCTCCCACTTTATTTTTGAAAAAAGAAAACATGGTAATACAATATCACAATACTATTTTGTACATTACTTTTGTATTATATATCAATATATTCTATGTTAAACAAAATATTAAAATCTAATATACCGGATTACACTAGATTATATACTTACTAGAGTTATATATTAACACTTGTAAGGCAATTTTGGGTCAAAGATTGAGATCATCATCATCACTATCATCATTATCATTTAACATCTGCTTTCCATGCTAGCATGGGTTGGACGATTTGACCGGGGACTGGTGAACCAGATGGCTGCACCAGGCTCCAATCTGATCTGGCAGAGTTTCTACAGCTGGATGCTCTTCCTGACGCCAACCACTCCGAGAGTATAGTGGGTGCTTTGACGTGCCACCGGCACGAGGGCCAGTCAGGCGGTACTGGCAACGGCCACGCTCAAATGGTGTTTTTTACGTGTCACCACCTGCACAGGAGCCAATCCAGTGGCACTGGCAACGCCTGCGCTCGAATATTAAGGTAGTATATTTATACATGGGCTTTAACATTAGGTGGCTTTGTGGTCAGGGTACTCAGCTCACACTCGTAAGGTGATGAGTTTGATTTCCAGCGGGATGTTCCATCCTTGAGCTGTGTGGGAAATAAACTCGATTGCTCTCACAAACGAGAATACTAAAAATGAACCGGACTGCTCTCAAAGATTCAGTAAAAAAACAGGAAAAATAATCCAGAATCCTTGTTTGGTACCGGATCGATCCCAGAATCTAATCAGTTTGTGCCAGTCATTAAGCCCAACATCTCTAAAAGTTTCATCCGAATCCATCCAGTGGTTCTTGAGATATCTTGTCCACGGACAAACAAGCACGGCTGAAAACAATACCTCCGCCTTCGTTAAGGCAGAGATAATGATAATAACCCTTTCTATTATAGGCACAAGGCCTGAAATTTTGGGGAAGGGGTTAAGTCAATTACATCGTCCCCAGTACTCAACTGGTACTTAATTTATTGACCCCAAAAAGAGGAAGTTGACCTCAGTGGAATTTGAACTCTGAACATAAAGACGGATGAAATAATTAGTAGCATTTTGGCCAGTGTGCTAACGATTCTGCATGTCCGTTAGCAGCTGACGATATGTGCATCTCTGATGACGAGCAGAAGTAGTGGGGGAGCATCATATCCATGTGTTGAGAGGAATTCTTTGGGGTTTGAATTATTCACCTTTGGAAACAAGGCCGTTTCGTTCATCATCCTTATTCAGGGATCTTTTGAGCAGGATGGGCTACTCAACCTGAAGAAAATTCTAACTGGGTCCCACGTGCGAGGTCATACACTGTTTATCTTGATATGAGATCACCATGTTGCGCACATGTGGTTGTGATGCATGTGCCTGGTGTACCCTTATCAGACGGGTAGTCATGATGGAAAACAAAGTAATAACAATGCATTACTATTTTTTAGATTATTTGTTGTTATTATTATTATTATTATTATTTAATGTTCGTTTCCCATGCTGGCATGGACTGGACAATTTGACAGGAGCCGTCAAACTGGAGAGCTGCCCAGTCTGTCTGTGCGTCAAAGTGTACTCACCCTCTCACGGAGAACGATCTGGGAGATAAGGTTTATGAAAATGATGAGGAGGATGATGATGATGATGATGACGATAATGATGACAATAATAGTGATGACGGCGATGATTATGATGATGATGATAATGACAATAACAGTGATATGATGATGATTGTGATGATGAAAGTAACAATGACACAATTATGATGATGACGATGAGGAGGAGGGGGAGGATGGTGATGATGACAATAACAATGATGTGATGATGACGATGAGCAAAATGAAAATGATTTGATGATGATGATGATGATGACAATAAGTAATGTGATGATAGTGATGATGATGACGAAGATAATGACTCCAATGATAGTTATGATGACGATGACGACAACGACGACGACGAGTATGATGAAAGTGATGACGTTGATGACAATCACGATGCTGACAATGGTATTACTCTTGCCAGTCTGTCTGTGCGTCAAGGTGTACTCACCCTCTCACAGAGAACACGCCGCACTCCTCAGCAAGTCGGATAATTTCGGTGACCAGACCTTCTTCCTTCAACCAGACGATGCCGTATGTTGACATGCCAATGTGACCCTTTAAATGGAAGAGAGAGACGCCAGGATCAGAGGGGAGGCACAGGGTGAACATGTGATAAGTGACTAATACAACAAAAAAAAAAACCAGCCTAAAACGATTAACTAGAGTGCAGAAACACACACACACTTACCTATAGCTTACATGTGTGTTATTTCTTTACACAAGGGGCTACACACAGAGGGGACAAACAATGACAGACAAACGGATTAAGTCGATTATATCGACGCCAGTGCGTAACTGGTACTTATTTAATCGACCCCGAAAGGATGAAAGGCAAAGTCGACCTCGGCGGAATTTGAACTCAGAACGTAGCGGCAGACGAAATACCGCGAAGCATTTCGCCCGGCGTGCTAACGTTTCTGCCAGCTCACCGCCTTATGTGTGTGTGTGTGTGTG
>NC_069008.1:3078718-3079416 GCF_001194135.2 Octopus bimaculoides
AGAAAGCTCAGAGAATGGTGCATTGGAGGGGTAGGGTGGAGAGTGGTAGGTGAGGGGAAACGGGAGATGGGTAAGGATGGGGCAGGTGCGAGGAGAAAGAACAGAGGCACGGTCCACAGATTATGCCCGGGCACGGGCAGTGTGGATAAGGGTGAGGGGACATCTAGCCCCCCTACTTTGCTGTAAGCTGAGAGACGTGCAAAGACATATACAGAACAGCACAAATACAAACATACACACACACACAAACACGCAACACACACACACACACATACAACCATAAGCACCTAAACACACACACTGAAAGTTTGAAATACTAAACGAATACTAACCACGGCCCAAAGAGCAGATTTCAACTGAATTAGATCAGTGTCTGTATTGAGCACCTGATACTTGATACAACGGAAATATTCTTGGATACAATCCTGAAACAGTATACAAACATTATTATTATTATTATGATTATTATTATTATTATTGAGTGAGAGAGCAGTGCATGCCATCAAAGTGATACTAGGGTACAAATATACGTAGCCCATTATACCCATCATGACCACCCGTCTGATAAGGGTACACCAGGCACATGCATCACAACTACATGTGCGCGACATGGTTATCTTATATCAAGGTAAACAGCGCATGACCTCGCAGGTGGGGCCCAGTTAGAATTTTCTTCAGGTCGAATAGCCCATCCTGCG
>NC_069008.1:3079933-3081616 GCF_001194135.2 Octopus bimaculoides
ATCCGGGAATTATTATTATTATAATTATTATTATTATCATCATTATTACTATTATTATCATTTTCATTATTATTATTATTATTATTGAGTGAGAGAGCAGTGCATGCCATCAAAGTGACACTGGGGTACAAATATACGAAGCCCATTATACCCATCATGACTACCCGTCTGATAAGGGTACACCAGGCACATGCATCCCAACCATATGTGCGCGACATGGTGATCTCATATCAAGATAAACAGCGCATGACCTCGCAGGTGGGGCCCAGTTAGAATTTTCTTCAGGTCGAATAGCCCATCCTGCGCAAAAGGTCCCTGAATAAGGATTGTTTAAGGATGTCGAACAAAACATCCATGTTTCCAAAGGTGAATTATCCAAACCCCGAAGAATTCCTCATATATTATCATTATTAAGGTGGCAAATGCTTAGCAGTATTCTTGACCACCTTTACATTCAGAATCCAAATCCCGCTGAGGTCAACTTTGCTTTCCATCTATTTGGCATGGATAAAATAAATACCAGTTGAACACTGGGGTCGATGTAACTGACTGGTCCCCTCCCCTCAAATTTCAGGCCTTGTGCCCATAGTAGAAAGGATTATTATTATCATTATTATTATTATTATTATTATTATTATTACTATTACTATTATTATTATTATTATTATTATTTTTATTATTATCATTATTATTATTATTATTACTATTATTATTATTATTATTACTATTACTATTATTATTATTATTATTATAATTATTATTGTTACTAGCAGCAGCAGCAGTAGTGCTGCTGTTTTTAACAGACTGTCTTACCTGAGATTTGAGGAGCTGAAAGCCCTGTTTGTGTTGGGTCAGTTGTCCATATAAGTGGATAGGGAGGTAGACGTCTTTACGCGGACATCTGCAACAGGAGATCAGGAAAAACAGTTTAGTCGCTTGACAGCACAAAAGTCACTAAACCCTTAACACCCCCACCCTACCATAAAGAGAGAGAGAGAGAGAGAGAGAGAGAGTGGTGAGGCAAAAATTTACTATCTGTGACATTACCCCTTGGACACAATCCTTACTACAATCCCTTGCAATACAATTATGAGCGAGGTGCCTTCCTTGTGTTCAGGGATCGGCTTGTCTTGAATCTGTAGTTCACTCTATGTTGTGCTGCGTGCATACAGTTAGCCAGGCTCGTGTTTCTGGTCCATTCTTTGCTGATGTCAGTCAATAAATGTTTTGAAGGCCCCTTGGTCTCTTCCCCTCATCACTGTCAAGATGGTCTTGGAGCAGTGCCTCAAGGATGCACACGAACTTCCTATCTACTTAAGGAGGCACGACCACTTTCATATTACACCTGTTTTCTGTTCAAGGCTTAGCAAATAAAGCGATAGCTGCAATAAAATGGTAGTTGTCCTTTGTTATATCATTACAGCAACACAGTTATCCAACACTCGTTTACTCTTTTACTTGTTTCAGTCGTTTGACTGTGGCCATGCTGGAGCACCGCTTTTAGTCGAGAAAATCGACCCTAGGACTTATTCTTTGTAAGCCTAGTACTTATTCTATCGGTCTCTTTTGCCGAACCGCTAAGTTACGGGGACGTAAACACACCAGCATCGGTTGTCAAGCGATGGTGGGGGGACAAACACAGACACACATACACACATACATATATATATATATATATATATA
>NC_069008.1:3084000-3089843 GCF_001194135.2 Octopus bimaculoides
ATATATACAACGGGCTTCTTTCAGTTTCCGTATACTAAATCCACTCAGTCACTCCTGCGCATATATATATATACAACATATAATTATTAGGCTCTCGGTATTAATTTTGCCTCTGTTGCTAGTAAATGTATGTTTTTTGTTTTTTTTAACGAGCCCACTGGCTGATCACAACCCCAGGGCCTGTTCTAGCACTGTCAATCTAGATATCAATGGTGAGTAATTGAATTGCTTCTGTCTCTAGTAGTCGAGCATCCATCACTGAAAAAACCAAACAAGGTTGAAATCACAGGATCTGGTGGTCTCGGTGCTAGAGACAGCAGGAATTTATCTCTCCACTAGTAATATAAACAAGAGTGTATTTTGCACCAAAGCGCTGATATGAGAGTTTATCTCATGGTATCGACAGCAGTATAGCTTGTTCTAACAACATCCATGTTTATGAGGGGATATTACTTTTCAATATTAATACGGCATCTGTTGCTAATATATATTTTTCATAAACTTCCTTCAGTTAATGTCAACCAAATCCATTCACAAGGTTTTTTTTGGTCAGGCCTGAGCTATTGTAGAAAACCCATGTTCAAAGTAGCATGCAGTAAGATTGAACCTGAAATCATGCAAGTTAGGAAGCAAATTTCTTAATCACAGAATTATGCCAAAAAAAAAACAATAAAAATGCACAAAGAGAAAGAGAAGAGAAACAAATGCCTAGTGGTGCTCTACAAACCTTGTGCCATCGGACCAGCTCATTGTCAATGTAGTTTGTGTCTCGCAGTGAAGTGAAGCCACGTTGATGAGACAGAAAACGACACAACAACATGGTACCTTTCTCGCCCAGGTGTAGCACGGAGGGCCGGTGTTTGATTAGAGACTCCAGGTTACTCTGAAAGAAACATAAATACAACCGCAATTTACCATGTTTGAATAAATGACTCGCTGCTTATTTTAATTAGAGTAGTTAACACTCATTATTATTGTGAAGGGCCTTTATAAGCTTCTTTCAGTTTCCATCTACCAAATCCACTCACAAGGCTTTGGATGCCCTGAGATTATAGAAAGAGACACTAGCCTAAAGTGCCATGCAGTGGAACTGAACCCAGAACCATGTGGTTGGGAAGCAAGCTTCTTACCACCCAGTCACATTTGAACCTTTGTTAGATTCATTATTGTGAGAGGCCGTTACAAACTTCTTTCAGTTTCCCTCTACCAAATCCACTCACAAGGCTTTGGTCGGCCTGAGGCTATAGCAGAAGACACCCCAATACTCAACTGGTACTTATTTTATCGGCCCCGAAAGCACGAAAGGCAAAGTCGACCTAGGCAGCATTTGAACTCAGAACATAGCGGCAGACGAAATACTGTTAAGCATTTCACCCAGTGTGCTAGCGATTCTGCCAGCTCACAGCCTTAATAATAATAATAATAATAATAATAATAGTAATAATAATAATAATAATAATAATAATGCTTTCGAAATTTTCACACCAATTTCTGTAAAGGGGATAATAATAATAATAATAATAACAATAATAATAATAATAATAATAATAACAATAATAACAATAATAATAATAATAATAATAATAATAGCAACAACAGAGCAGATTAAAACAAAAACAAAAATACAATGATGGCTGCAGAAATGTGGCCACCATGCCTACCAACCTGGATTTCACATGCTTCATCGATCACATTCAGTGCTGCCATAGCAACGGCCCGACTCTGGTCATACAGTTGCGTGACCAGCACCTCCATGCCCCAGGATCGAAACATAGGCATCTTGGTTCGTAGAAGCACTCGCAGGAATTTTGTTGCATACAGCCGACCATTCTGGAGCAGAAGGACAAAAATTGGTAGAATGGATTGCAGGGGACAGTTATGCAAAAAAGACAACTGTGTGTTTAAATGTGTGTGTGTGTGTGTCCATGTGTGAGCGTACATATGTGTATGTGTGTGTGTACATGTGTGTGTACATGTGTGCATGTGTGTATGTATATGTGTGTGTATACATGTGTGAGTATACATGTGTATGTGTGTGCATGTGTGTGCATGTGTGTGTATACATGTGTATGTGTGTGTGTACATATGCATGTGTGTGTGCATATGTGTATATGTGTGTATACATGTGTGTGCATATGTGTATATGTGTGTGCATGTGTGTATACATGTGTATGTCTGTGTGTGTGTGTGTGTGTGTGATGTTAAACCATTAATCTCTACAGATTTATATATTATAGGGGAAAATACCTAGGATGGGTGTTTTAGAGAGAGAGAGAGAGAGAGAGAGAGAAGAAAAGAAAGAGTTAGAGAGATAGTCAGATAAATCAAGAAACAGACCACCACCCCCAACCCCCTCTCGCAAGCGCACCACTAGACACCCCTGCAAGAGTAGAATGATACGCATCGCTTACCTCGGAGGAGGAAACCAGCGCCTTGGAAAGAATAACTTTAGTGGAACAGTCCCGAGCATAATACATACTGGACACGATCAACTTGATGTAGACATCAGGGGTCGAGGCGGAGATTACATCACAGATGCTGTAAAAAAAAGGGGACGATAAGATGAGGCGAAAAAGGAAAAAAAAAAAGGGGGCAGCGGAGTGGGGTCAGTATGGGAACAGTGAAGCAGGGTTGCAGAGGGACGATGTGGGGGGGAGTTAGAAGAATATGGTATAAACTGGACGAGGGTTCCATTCGATCCGATCAACGGAACAGCCTGCTCGGGAAATTAACAGGCAAGTGGCTGAGCACTCCACAGACACACGTACCCTTAATGTAAGAGATTCAGCATGACAAAGAAGAGTTCAACAAGGCTGGCTGCCTCTTGTCAAACTGTCCCGCCCATGTTAACATGGAAGGCAGATGTTAAACAATGATGAAGATGATGAAGATTATTATTATTATTATTATCGTTTTCTGAATCACTTTCACTCACACCAGACTCATGCACACCATCACTTGTAGATGTGATTGCCGATTCACAAGCACTCGTAGACAGACTTGTGGATTTCTTTTTAAAAAACTAGTCTGGAGTTGTTTGCTTAGAAGAAGCTTTATTCGCTCTCTAAAATTTCTTGGTAGCACACAAGCATTTGTTATGGTAGTAGAAACTCTTGCACTTCCTTCAAAGTTTAGATCTTGTGCTCGAAAAAGAAAACTCGTAAACCCCAGGGTCTTGTAAAGCAGGTCCTAGTAAGAGTGAGGTGTTACTGCATGCGGTTGAATTGGTGCACTGGTTGAATTGTCAAGGTACACACCCAAGTATCTTCATCTGTTTACATAAGAATCTCAGAGAATTTTTAGAATGTCTTACAAATCTTCATTGTACGACTAATAAATATATATGTATGTATGTATGGACTGGACACGTTATTAGAATGAAGGATAGCAGGATTCCTAAGCAGATGCTCTATGAAGAACTTGTGAATGGAAGGAGACTCCGGCAGAAACCAAGGTTGCACTTTAAGGACTGTGTCAAGTCCTCATTAAAGGCTCGTGATATTCAGGACACTGACTGGGAGAACAATGCCTGTCATCGTCACAGATGGAGGAAGCAGGTTAAGGAGGGGATGAACACTTTTGAGAGAGCACGTATTCAGCATCAAGAATTTAAGCGAGCTGCGCGAAAGTGCACAGCTCGTAGAGTGAATGGGGAAAGCTTGATCCGCAATGTTTGCAGTGGTGTATGCTTGTCAAGAGCAGGGCTCATTAGCCACCAACGGAGCCGTAAATGCAAAATATAAGTTAGTCCTAGAGCGCACAATGTTCCTGAAGGTCAGCAATGGTCTTCCTCGGTCATGAGTGGACAGCCATCATGTATGTATGTAGGCATGCATGTTATATATGTATGTATACAAACCTTTGGAAGATGCCAGCTCGCTGTAGACACTGCTCTCCACGGTCAGTGGCTGAGAACCGACCGATGAAGAGGAAGTAGTATTTGGAGAGCGTATTGTTGATAAGAGTTGGTGAGAAGATACTATCACTAATAGCCCGCTCGCTCTTCATCTGTGAAGGATTGAAGAAGAACAAGGCAAGATATGAATACAACGACGACAACAACAACAACAGCAAGATTAAGGTTTAGTCAGAGGACGGAAGGCAGCAGAGGTTGGGGGGTGACACTGCGTGGCAACAAAGGACCAGATGTAGGACAGAAACCATGGGCTGCCTTTCAGATTGGGGTTATGTTCCAAATGCATGCAACAAAGTCACCAATGGAATAAGTACTAGGCTTACAAAGAATAAGTCCTAGGGTCGATTTGCTTGACTGAAAGGCGGTGCTCCAGCATGGCCACAGTCAAATGACTGAAACAAGTAAAAGAATAAAAGAATAAAAGAATGACTTTAAATTGCGTATGGGACTGAGGCCCTGGTACAGGAGTAACAAGGTTTCGAGGATTAGGGAGTCACCTCTTAACTGTCATTGTCCCCAGTCAACCCTGGCCCAGACTTGTAACTTCTGTCAGGGTCTCAGCTATGAGGGAATCAGTGTGTCTGTATATGTCATATGTGATGACAGGAGATGATGCTTTACTATAATGTCATTAAACAAAAGGGACTTATCAGTTAATTAATTCAATTAATGAAATGAGTAAATAGTCTCATCAAAGTGTTAATTAGAAATAACTTACCTCTGACAAACAATTATTAATGTCACCCAGGAATTCAACAATCAGTTTATTGGTCTCTTCCTGTAACAAATAAATTATACTCATACAGTACATATCTATAGAAAATATCTACATAAAATATTTGAAAAAAGATGTTCTTAAATTAAAGTTATTAATTATGTAAGTAAAATTTAAAAAAAAAAAAAAACATTAACACAAACCTGATGGAAGAAATTTTTGGTGTAAGCGCTTGCTTTCATTGCTTTCAGCTTTTTAAAAACACGTGGTTGGTGTGTGTGTGTGTGTGAGAGAGAGAAAGAGAGAGAGTGTGTGAGTGTGTGTGTAGCATGTGTGTGGATGTGTGGTAAAACACTCGCACATCATATTACCTTATTATTCACGGCCATTTGATAAGCATGCTTGCAGTCACTTATACTTAAATCTGTAGCATTCAAACTGGCCATATCCAGTCCAAATATTCGACCTTGATTTATGTTCAAATGGGCCAAGTGTCTTCAACTGTAGCCTTGGTCTGACCAAAGCCTTGCGAGTAGATTTGATAGATGTAAACTGAAAGAAGCCTATAGTATATAACTGTATATATGTAAATGGGGGGAGGGGATGAATCAGGTGTGTGTGTGTGTGTGTGTGTGTGTGTACATGCATAAGTATTTAAACCAGAACTGACCACATCTGTTTCAATAAGGAAATCAATGAAGTGACAACAGGCAACTGTGATTTTGCGGGCAGCGGGATATTTCTGTTCAATGGACGAGTACTGACCACTGGTTGGTTTGAAAAAATATAGCAGGCGGCGTACAAACCTGGCAAAAGAAGATGACCATAACAATGAGCATGTTAGGCGATAATGTATATCACATTGCATTGAACACCAAAGCAGCCATATACATACATATATACATACATATATATATACATATATATAATAATATTAGGGACAAAATCCAAAATTACAGGTAAAAAACTCAATTAAAATCAATTTATAAAAAATTAAAATTAAATTGAGCTTTATAGATAAAGTATATATAAAATATATAGTTTTAGGGAAAATAACCAATTTTCAAGAACTCATCGATGAAAATCCACTATCACATATAGAAAAATTAACAATTAAAAGCACAATAAATGAGTATAATATAAAGTAAAGTAAATATCATAAGATAAATCTTTTTATTATATTATATTTATCTTATGATATTTACTTTATAT
>NC_069008.1:3091865-3092878 GCF_001194135.2 Octopus bimaculoides
ACATGCGTCTCTCTGATCACCTGACTTACAAAGTCATCAGCGTTGAACTGTGGAAAGACAGAGAGAAAGAGAAAGAGAATATATCATCATCATCATCAATAATAATTTCCTCCATGATGATGATGATGATGATGATGATGATGTGCATATCGGCTTTTGTGTCCACCCAGCATGTGCGTACACGTTTACCAGTATGAATGTATGTGCCAGTGAACATGTGTGTGTATGTACATGTTTATATGTCTGCCATATGAGTAAGAGCGAGTGTGTGTGTGTGAGTGTGTGTGTGTGTGTGTCCCCAGACATGTAAAGTCATTGCTGTTCTACTTTCAGCTAATGAAGTTACCCTTAACTCCTTGGTATTTAAACTAACCTTATCCAGCCTTAATATTCTCCCTGTTTTATGTTCAAGCTGACCTGGTCAGGCTTCTCCCACCTACCCTACAACATCATTCTAAAGACACACAACCATATCACTGAAATCTCAAACCTCTGAGATAATGCAAAATTTATTCAAGACAATGTGAATAAGTAAGCTTTACACCTGACCGATTAATCTTAATACTAAAACATTACACTGACCATGTTTTTCCCAAGAGGAATACAACACTACTGACCACAGTTTTCACTGCATCCGATGAAAATTTGTCCTGGCTGAACTGAGTGTAGAAGCTCTCCTGTTGTAGTGTGGTGTTTGCGTTCTGGATGAGTTGGTCAAGAAACAGGCTGCACGGCCTCGGGCCGCGCTTTTTCAGGGTGTGAATGCGATTCAGGTAACTCACCGCTAACGTGGCACGGCTGCAACACAAACAACTTAGAGGTTTAGATTTTAAGCAAAAGCCAAAAGAAAATTATAATTTTAAAAAACCAAGAAAATACAAAAATTAACAGAATTTCAGAAGGACTAACGAGATACTCGCATGCTAGTAAATGCACTTTCACACAACACTCTAGACACAAATTAGCATAACCACAGATTATCCAATTTTACAGACGAATGACCTGAGGCTAGA
>NC_069008.1:3093225-3094761 GCF_001194135.2 Octopus bimaculoides
CGTAAACACACCAGAATCGGTTGTCAAGTGATGTTGGGTGGACAAACACAGACACAAATATATACACACACATACACAGACACACACACACACACACACACACACACACACATATATATATATGACGGGCTTCTTTCAGTTTCCGCCTACCAAATCCACTCACAAGGCTTTGGTTGGCCCGAGGCTTTAGAAGAAGACACTTGCCCAAGGTGCTACGCAGTGGGACTGAACCCAGAACCATGTGGTTGGTAAGCAGGCTACTTACCATGCAGCCACTCCTGTGTCTATGTAATAATTTTTTCCGTTTTATTGTGTATTTGTTTCTTTTTAGATCTGACCTTTGCCATTGATCTTCTATAAGAATGAACCATCATTATCATCGTCATTTAACATCCGTTGTCCATGCTGGCATGGATTGGACGGCTTGACTGGGATGGGACACTGGAAGGCTGCACCAGGCTCCAGTCTGATTTGGTATGGTTTTCTACGACTGGATGCCCTCCCTAACACCAACCACTCTGAGAGTGTAGTGGGTGCATTAACGTGCCACCAGCACAGGTGCCATTTGTGTGCCATGACTGCGATTTTGCTCGGCTTGATGAGTCTTCTTCTCAAGCACAACATAACACCAAAGGTCTTGGCCATTGCCTTTGTGAGGCCCAACACTCAAAAGGAACTCAGCCACTTTGTCTCCATCAGGCCCAACGCTTAAAAAGAACTCAGTTAATATGCCTCCATGAGGCCCAACGCTTGAAAGGAACTCAGCCAGTATCCATTAATTTGCCATTTCTATCTAATGAAGACCAATAAAACAGGCAATAAAGAGTTTATTATAACAAGATATCACTTGAAATCACCTGAGGAAACACATCTACACCAAGGGATACACCTAAACCAGTAATGCAGTATGCCATCTGCAAGGGATTGATGTGAGATGGGTCGAAACAACTGTAGTGATCAATAAAGATTCTCGAATCTTCCATCTCTCTCATTAATTACACACACACACACACACACGTGTCAATTCATATGCATGTACAAACATATATAAACATATAGAAAACGCATACATGGATGCATACACAGAAATACAAATGATATACTTAACTGTCTGTGTTGACCCGGGATATCGAAGGATGAGGCAACAGCCATAAGGTTGGGTAAACAATGGCTATGTGTTGTGCATTCATGGGGCAACAATGTGTTGGCCTGGAAATAGACAATAATAATAATCATCATCATCATCATAATAATAATAATAATAACTAGCTGGACCCGTGAAAAATTCACGGAAAACATAAAAAATGGAAGCATCTGTAAATTGTGCGCTGGGGCCATGAGAAATGTTTCTATATTGCAACAGTTAAAGGCGGTGCGCTGGCAGAGTGGTTAGCGTGCCGGGTGAAATGCTTAGCGGTATTTCGTCTGCCACTACATTCTGAGTTCAAATTCCGCCGAGGTCGACTTTGCCTTTCATCCTTTCGGGGTCGATTAAATAAGTACCAGTTATGCACTGGAGTCGATATAATCGACTGA
>NC_069008.1:3094815-3095324 GCF_001194135.2 Octopus bimaculoides
GCCGGGTGAAATGCTTAGCGGTATTTCGTCTGCCACTACATTCTGAGTTCAAATTCCGCCGAGGTCGACTTTGCCTTTCATCCTTTCGGGGTCGATTAAATAAGTACCAGTTATGCACTGGAGTCGATATAATCGACTGAATCTCTTTGTCGGTCCTTGTCTGTCCCCTCTATGTTTAGCCCCTTGTGGGCAATAAAGAAATAAGAAACGTTAGCATGCCGGGCGAAATGCTTAGCGGTATTTCGTCTGTCTTAACAAATCTGAGTTCAAATTCTGCCAAGGTTGCCTTTTGTCCTTTCGGGGTCGATAAATTAAGTACCAGTTGCATACGGGGGTCAATCTAATCAACTGCCCCCACCCCCAAAAAATTTCAGGACTTGTGCCTATAGTAGAAAAGTATATTGTGACAGTTACAGAATATAGAAAGAAGTGTAAAACCAATAACTATATTAATCCAACCAAAATATCTCAGTTACGCAAAAGTAAACAGAATTACTATTTAGCCTTAG
>NC_069008.1:3098299-3099484 GCF_001194135.2 Octopus bimaculoides
ACTCAGCTTGATAAAAACAAAGAGTTATGTGCGCTTTATTAGGCATTTGACTATGGCCATGCTGGAGCACTGACTCAAAGAATTTTTTTAATTATTATTTTAAGTCGAATGAATCCACTGCAGTAGTTTTTTTTTTAAAGTCTAGTACTTCTTCTATCGATCTATTTTGCTGAACTGCTAGTTTACGAGGACGTAAAGAAACCAACACCGGTTATCAAACTGTGGCGGAGGACGAACACACACGCACACACACGGGCAAATGTCTCCTAGTATAGCCACGGGCCGACCAAAGCCTCGTGAGTGAATTTGGTAGACAGAAACTGAAAGAAGCCCGTCGTATATTTGTGTGTGTTTGTCCCCAAAATCGCTTGACAACCGATGCTGGTGTGTTTACGTCCCCGTAACTTAGCGGTTCGGCAAAAGTGGCCGATAGAATAAGTACTAGGCTTACAAAGAATAAGTCCTGGGGTTGATTTTTTTCGACTACATCCATCAATGGATGGATAGACAGATGGATGGATGGACAAACGAATGGATGGACGGACGGACAGATGGATGGACAAACAAATGGATGGACAGACGGACGGATGGATGGACAGATGGATGGATGGATGGATGGACAGGCGGATGGATGGACAGACGGATGGACATACAGATGGATGGATGGATGCATGACAGTCAGTCAAACATTGATGGTCATCTACACACAGTCACTCAGCTGCCCGCTGATGGTCACTCACAACACTGATGGTTAGCTCCTTGGTTACTGATTGCTAAAGCACTTACTGAATGGTCACCTCCCACAAAGGCAGTTCCCTGAACCAGAACCACATCAACAACAACAGAGCTATCAGCCAAGGAACTGAGGAGTGGGGGCCGGGGTCCAATACCTCGTGTGGGTACCTACCATGTGTAGAA
The DNA here is from genome assembly GCF_001194135.2 of Octopus bimaculoides. Classification (NCBI taxonomy): domain Eukaryota; kingdom Metazoa; phylum Mollusca; class Cephalopoda; order Octopoda; family Octopodidae; genus Octopus; species Octopus bimaculoides. The sequence continues at coordinate 3,099,218 of NC_069008.1, forward strand.
GTTCTCCCAGCAATATCACAGCTCTGATAAATAAATGTCCCTCTGTGCTGGTAATGACTTCCACCAAGGCCTGAAAGCAAATGACAAAGAACATGAGAAAATTCAGGTAAATGACATCATCACAACAACAACAACAACATTAGTCCTTTCTACTCTAAGCACAAGGCCTCAAATTTTGCGGGGAGGGGACTAATCAGTTATGCTGACCACAATGTTTCAGCATGCCTGGGCGAAATGCTTAGGGAGGAGGAGGAGGGATGAGGAGGG
>NC_069008.1:3099894-3104006 GCF_001194135.2 Octopus bimaculoides
GTGTCACACTGCTAGAGTCACAATGCACTTGGTGTGGTAGTCTTCCAGTTCTCCCCCAGCAGACAAGGCCAAACCATGACAGCCTGCACTGCCAGACTTGATTAAAAAGTAGCAGAATGATGTATAAGGGGTAAGGGCAGTGGAGAGGGAGGGAGGGAGGGAGAGGCACAGGTATCTTGCTGTAGCGGACGATACATGGCTAACCACTTTTGTATACAACAGGGTACGGAAATGTTCTTGGCTTTGGGTGAAAGAAAATACAGGAGGATCAGTCAATTATGATTTTATTCAACATAGATTCACACACTTATTGCAACAGTCCTTCAGTTTTTCTAAGCCCTGTAAAAGAACTTGGAAGGTTGGGCCTCAAACAAGGCCTTTGTCGATACCCTTAAAACCAAGAACTTTCCAGCACCCGCTCATATATATATATATATATATATATATATGCACACACATACACACATATGAGGGCGTGCTGAAAAATTCTTGGCTTTGGGTAAAAGAAAATACAGGAGGATCAGTTAATTATGATTTTATTCAACATATTCCCCTCTCAGATTCACATATTTATAGCAGTGGTCCTTCAGTTTTTCTAAGCCCTGTAAAAGAACTTGGAGAGTTGAGCCTCGAACCAGACCCCCTCATATAGAGCTGGATGATTATAGTACAAACAACATAGACTTGTATGCCGGAAAATACAGTTGATGAGAAAAGTGTTTTACCTGACTTTTGCCAAATGTGGTAATATGGCTCTGCCTTCTTCTGCCACGAAACCTTCTAGAAGTTTCCATTCTTCTCTCATTGCAGAAGGATCTGGAAAGAGAGAAGTGAGACAATGTAAGGTGTAAGGCTGACCTGGCTGAGATAACGACCGACTGAGATGAACGAAAGCATGTAGAACGGAAGACAGCTAAACTCACCAACACTGTTTAAAGCTTCAACAAAACTGTCTGTCAACTTCGGAGTGGTTAGGCGGAACAAGTCGAACATCACATCCATGATGGCTTGCTGTGGAGAAATGAGAGAAAAAAGGAAAAAAAGAGACAATTATGCATCATAATTGACTGCGGAGCACGGCCTTTTAGTCAAGCAAATCGACCCCAGGACTTATTCTTTATAAAGCCTAGTACTTATTCTATCGGTCTCTTTTGCTGAACCGCTAAGTTACCAGGACATAAACACACCACCATCGGTTGTCAAGCGATGTTGGGGAGGACAAACACAGACACACAAACATAGATACACACACATATACATATATATGACGGGCTTCTTTCAGTTTCCGTCTACTAAATCCACTCACAAGGCTTTGGTCGGACCGAGGCTATAGTAGAAGACACATGACCCAAGGTGCCACGCAGTGGGAATGAACCCGGAACCATGTGGTTGGTAAGCAAGCTACTTACCACACAGCCACTCCTGTGCCTATTGTGCATCGGAAATTCATCCCCTAGGGATTAGGTCATCAATCAAGAGTTTTACTGCACCGTTTTGAAGCATTCGAGTGAGGACATTTGGCAAAAGCGGCTGGATCAGTGGAGCGCGACGGATTGGGTCCTTCCTGATAACAAAGCACCGTGTCATTGAGTTCTCCTCACTCAGGTGTTTCGTGCTAAAAACAACATGGTATCACCTCTGTACCCACCCTATTCGCCAGATTTAGCACCTGTGGACTTTCATCTCTTCCCTCAAAAATGAAAAGGCATCTCAAAGGTTGCCATTTTAATTAACACCGTTGTCAAGATTGAGAGAGAATCGCAGAAGGTCCTCGACTCGCGTGTGGAAAACAACTTCCCGACCGGATTCCAAGAGTGGCAGGAACATGGAGACCAATGAATTGTGGTGCAAGGTAACTATTTTGAGGGAGATAATGTTAAAACTTAGGTAAATAAGTTATTTTCCATTCTATATTTAAGAGATGAGAAATCATGTACATTATTTACAATTGATGGATATTTGTCCTCATTTTTCAGCTGATATAGGTCAAACATCTCCCCATAACATTATTTGCATTATTTACATTTGACGGATATTTGTCCTCATCTTGTTTGTTAACACAAACGTTTTGGCTGATATACCCTCCAGCCTTCATCAGGTGTCTTGGGGAAATTTCGAACTTAGGTTCTCATTCCTCAGGTATTTTTCAATGTTACTATTATTATTATTATTATTATTATTATTATTATTATCATTATTATTATCATTATTCAGGTCATATAGCATAGTGGTTAAGAGCATGGGCTACTAAAACTAAGATTCCGAGTTCGATTCCAAGTAGTGACCTGAATAAAATAATAATGATAATAATAATAATAATGATAATTATGATGATAATAATAATAATAATAATAATAATAATGATAATAATAATAATGATAATAATAATAATAATGATGATAATAATAATAATAATAATAATAATAATAATAATGATAATGATAATAATAATTATAATTATAATAATAATAATGACAATAATAACATCGAAAAATACCTGAGGAATGAGAACTCAGGTTCGAAATTTCCCCAAGACACCTGACGAAGGCTGGAGGGTATATCAGCCGAAACGTTGTGTTAACAACAAACAAGATGAGGACAAATATCCGTCAAATGTAAATAATGTAAATAATGTACATAATTCCTCATCTCTTAAATAGAGAACTGAAAGACAGATACAAAATAAAATAATAATAAAATTTACAAAAGTAAAAATTGAAGAAAAAGGAGTTCTTCAAGAGGAGGGAGGAGGAGGAGGAATGAAAAGTTCAAAGGGAAGAGGGGAAAAGTATAAGATGTGGTCAAAGATGCTTTGAAGAGAGAGAAAGAAGTAAAGGGAAATTAACTCACCCTAATCTCATTGTTTTGGATATATAGGATGCCTATAAGAGACTGTAACCCTGAGCCTGTTGGTCGACACATTCTGATAAGCCCTGAAATAATAGAGAGTAGTGGAGAAAGGGTCAAAAACTGCAGTATGGGATCTGGGAGATATCAAGAGTGTGACATGAAATATAAACAGTAAAGAAGAGGTGGCATGAAATCTAGGACAAAAACTGGTAGGTGGGGGAAAACTATGAAGTGAAATTGGGTAATTAAAACTGGAGTGTGGAATCTGGGTGGACAGAGGGTTAAGAGTGTGGTGTGGAATCTGGGCAAATCAAATGTGTGGTATGAAATTTTGGCAGAAAACTGTAGGATGAAATCTGGGATCAGAACTGTGAAATGAAATTTGGTGATTAAAGCAGGAGCGTGGAATCTGGACAAATCAAGTGTGTGGTGTGAAATTTAAGCAGAAAACTGTAGCATGAAATCTGGGATCAGAACTGTGAAATGAAATTTGGTGATTAAAGCAGGAGCGTGGAATCTGGACAAATCAATTGTGTGGTGTGAAATTTAAGCAGAAAACTGTAGCATGAAATCTGGGATCAGAACTGTGAAATGAAATTTGGTTGCCACAGCATGGCCACAGTCTAATGACTGAAACAAGCAAATGATGATTAAGACAGGAGTGTGGAATCTGGGCAAATCAAGTGTGTGGTGTGAAATTTAGGTAGTAATAGCAGCATGAAATCTGGGGATCAAATTTTGCAGTAGAAAGTCTGGGGTCAAGATTATAGCATAAAATCTGATGGTTAAAGCTCTAAAAATAAGCAACCACATCATGAAAATCTTAACACATACTTAAACACCAAATTGGATGCTAACTAAATCATTAGAACACATTAGCAAAAATCTAGAGAATCAAAGGCTAAACACAATCTGTGAGAACAGCGATGAGGTAAGGAGGTTACTCACCTGGCCAAGATCTCATCACAGTTAGAAGGGCCATCTTGCTTGCCTTGAATCGAGTTTCCTGTTCATCTCTTTGAGAAACAAGAAGAACTTCCATTAACACAACCACTATATATATATATATATATATATAGTCACACATATGTATATTATACATATAAAAACATACATATATGTATATTACAGGGTGTCCACAAAGTCTGGGTACATGGAGTAACTATTAACATTATAATCAAATGAAATTGTTTTAAAGGTATGTGTTAATCCCATGTACCCAGACTTTGTGGACACCCTGTGTGTGTGTGTATATATATATA
>NC_069008.1:3105768-3106755 GCF_001194135.2 Octopus bimaculoides
ACACAGACACACAAACATACACAAATCTATATATATATAAATATATATATATATATAAATATATATATATATATATATATACATATATACGACGGGCTTCTTTCAGTTTCCATCTACCAAATCCACTCACAAGGCTTTGGTCAGCCTGAGGCTATAGTAGAAGACACTTGCCCAAGGTGCCACGCAGTGGGACTGAACCCAGAACCATGTGGTTGATAAGCAAGCTACTTACCACACAGCCTGCGCCTATAAATGTCTCGCCTGGAATGTCTTAGTTTAAAAGGTTTTAATCAACTAAAAAATACAGTAATCTACAATACAAACAAAGATTGTTAAATTGTAAGCAGATCTAAACTTCAACGCAATAACAGTTTTACGCAGCGAGTCGCTACAGTCTCCACTAACTAATGACAAATGACTAACACAAAGCACATTGTGCCGTAAACAGAACAGAACTCTGCACAAGTTGCACTGCAGGCATATAACAGCAATCGAGACAATCAAAGTCACATGATCAAAACTAAAATCAGAACAATATCCTTTTCTACTCTAGGCCAAATTTCCAACCTGGGATCTCACTCCTAAGGTATTTTTCAATGTTATTATTATTATTATCATTCAGATCTATATTTAAGAGACGAGGAATTATGTACATTATTTACATTTGACGGATATTTGTCCTCATCTTGTTTGTTGTTAACACAACATTTCAGCTGATATACCATCCAGCCTTCATCAGGTGTCTTGGGGAAATTTCGAACCTGGATTCTCATTCCTAAGGTACCTTTCAATGTAGCTGTTATAATAATAATAATAATAATAATTATTATTATTATTATTATTATTATTATTATTATTATTCAGTTCTCTATTTAAGAGATGAGGAATTATGTACATTATTTACATTTGATGGATATTTGTCCTCATCTTGTTTGTTGTTAACACAACGTTTCGGCTGATACACCCTCCAGCCTTCGTCAGGTGTCC
>NC_069008.1:3106814-3108711 GCF_001194135.2 Octopus bimaculoides
ATCTATATTTAAGAGACGAGGAATTATGTACATTATTTACATTTGACGGATATTTGTCCTCATCTTGTTTGTTGTTAACACAACGTTTCGGCTGATACACCCTCCAGCCTTCGTCAGGTGTCCTGGGGAAATTTTGAACCTGGGTTTTCATTCCTCAGGTATTTCTAATGCAACTGGTATAGAACAAAATAACAGAAAATATGTCAAAGCAACTCAATCCTGGTGGGTCCTGAGCAGGTGAAGTAAAACAAAAAAAAAAGGAAGAAAAAGAAAAGGGGGTGGTAAGGATAAGCTGGGGGTGTTGAATCATGCTCTGTTATCATTAGGTCATTAGGGGGAACAGAGATTAATGAATTAGTCTGGATTGAACCAATCAACAAATGTAAATCCACCCTACAACGGATCACGGGGGGTGGGGGGTGAGTGGACAGATGTGGCATGGGACACAGCTCCAATGGTATTGCAGCAGCAGCGGTGGTGATGGTGGTGGCGATATGGAGATTAAAAGGAGAAGGAAGAGGAGGAGGAGGATAGCTGTAACAACCACTCCATCACTACTACTACTACCACCACTACTACTACTACCATCACTACTACCACCTTTACTACAACCACCACCATTACTACCCCATCACTACTACTACTACTACTACTACTACCACCACTACCACCACCATCACCACCCCATCACTACTACTACTACCACCACCATCACCGCCCACTACTACTACTACTACCACCACCACCAATCTTCCCTACATCCTCAACAGTACCGCAACACTTATTATGCCACTACTGCCACCACAGCCACAGCATTTCATGACCACCACCACCACCACCTTATTAGCACACACCACACATACACTATGGCACCTACACTACCACCACCACACCCTCTACTAACACCAAACACTACAGCAACTCTCCCCAACCTTTATGCCACTACCTACACCAACCACCACAATCACCCGCGACCTCTACCACCGTCATCACCACCACACTCCACCTACACTATGACACCAACAACACCACCACCATCATCATCATCATCATCATCATCATCACGTCTACAGGTCATGCTTCCCCCAGAATACCACTGCCGTCATCACCACCACCACCACCACCAAAGATCATGCTTCTCCACCACCACCATCCCCATCATGCAACCACACCACACCATACCACCACCAACAACTTACACTGTAGATGGTTTAGGGCGTTTAAAAGCCCCATGGCGATATTCTAACTCTCTGAAATAGAAAAACCAAATAAAAGATGTTTTTTTTAATATTTTTATATATATTTTCTTTTATTTATATGCTTGTTTTTTTTATGTCATAATAATAATAATAATAATAATAATAATAATAATAATAATAATAACAATAATAATAATCCTTTATATTATAAGCACAAGGCCTGAAATTTTGGGAGGAAGAGGCTAGTCGATTAGATCGACCCCAGTATGCAACTGGTACTTAATTCAGTCACACCAAAAGGATGAAAGGCAAAGTTGACCACGGCAGAATTTGAACTCAGAACATAACAGCAGACAAAATACATTTCGCCCGGCGTGCTAACGATTCTGCCAGCTCGCTGCCTTAATAATAATAATAATAATAATAATGATAATAATAATAATAATAATAATAATCGTTTCTACTATAGGCACAAGGCCTGAAATTTGGTTGGGGGAAATTAAGTCGATTACATTGGCCACACTGTTTCACTGGTACTTAGTTTATCGACTTCAAAATGGTGAAAGGCAAAGTCCACCTCGGCAGAATTTGAACTCAGAGCGTACCACCAAGAATTTCATCCAACATGCTAACGATTCTGCCAGCTCAATGTTTTCTTATATTTGCCATCAGGACAAAGGATGAAACAGACAAAAAGT
>NC_069008.1:3108721-3113024 GCF_001194135.2 Octopus bimaculoides
GTCTTGGTATAAAAGATGGGCCACAGCAAATATTCTGCTTAATACCACAGATTTGCTTGTCAGTTGTTTGACCTTAACCAGTTGGGCATGTCCCTTGGTGGCTGACGATATGTGCATCTCTGGTCACGAGCAGAAGTAGTGGGGGTGGGGGGCATCATAGCCATGTGTTGAGAGGAATTCTTTGGGGTTTGAATAATTCACCTTAGGAAACATGGGTGTTTTGCTCAACATCCTTAAACAAACCTTATTCAGGGACCTTCTGAGTGGGATGGGCTACTCGACCTGAAGAAAATTCTAACTGGGCCCCACCTGCGAGGTCATGTGCTGTTTGTCTTGACATGAGATCACCATGTCACGCACATGTAGTTGTGATGCATGTGCCTGGTGTACCCTTATCAGACGGGTAGACATAATGGGTATACTGGGCTTCATATATTTGTACCCCAGTGTCATTTTGATGGCATGCACAGCTCTCTGCCTCAATAATAATAATAATGGGGGTAAATGCAGTTACACCTCTCCTTGAAAAAAGCATTTCTTTTTAAACATGTTTTCAGACTCCTACATTTAAGATGTTGGAGATTACGAATATCCAAACAAAACTCATCACTGGAATAATGTTTGCCTCTCAAACCCCCTTTCATGGGGCTGAAGAGATGATAGTCCAGTGACGAGGAAGTGAAAACTGTAGTGAAGAAGTGGCTCAAAGAACAGTCAACAGAATTTTACGAGGCAGGGAATACATGCTCTCATTCGAAGGTGGAACATTGCTATTGAGAGAAACGGTGACTATGTTGAGAAGTAGGGATGTGATCCACAGAGGACCAGCTTCATTTTGATGTGTGATACATGTTCCTGTGTTGGTAATTACACCTGTCCTAAACAAAATGACATTACTTTTTGACTCACCCTTGTACATATATTCATATCTTATATGAAGATGGTGGTGGAGGCGCAATGGCCCAATGGCTAGGGCAGCGGACTCGCGATCGGAGGATCGCGGTTTCGATTCCCAGACCGGGCATTGTGTGTGTTTATTGAGCGAAAACACCTAAAGCTCCACGAGGCTCCGGCAGGGGGATGATGGCAACCCCTGTTGTACTCTTCCACCACAACTTTCTCTCACTCTTTCTTCCTGTTTCTTGAATAAAGCTGCAATGGACTGGCGTCCCGTCCAGCTAGGGGAGGGGAACACATACGCCATAGAAACCGAGAAACCGGGCCCATGAGCCTGGCTAGGCTTTAAAAGGGCAAATAAATAAATAGAAATATGAAGATGGTGCCGGTGGTGATGGTGAGAGTGGTGATGGTGGTCATGGTGATGATAATGATGATGTCCAAGGGTTTGGTAAGTAAAGAAGAGAACAAATATATGTATATATACATACACACACACACATATATATACATATATACACTCACCTTTGCATACACACAGTCACTCCCATGTATATATGCACGCTTACACGTCTTCACACATGACTGGCACTGCATCGGTTATGACAATGAGGGATCCGGTTGATCCGATCAATGGAACAGCCAGTTCGTGAAATTAGCGCGGAAGTGGTTGAGCACTCCACAGAGTCACGCACGCATAACAGAGTTCTGAAGGAGATGCAACACGACACAGGATGTGACAAAGGCTGGCCCCTTTGAATTACTGGTACTACTCATTTTTTCCAGCTGAGTAGACTGAAGCAACGTGAAATAAAAAATCGCTGACGTGGTCGATGACAGTGTCACCTGATTGGCACTCGTGCCACTGGAATGTTAAAAGCACATCCGAGCGTGATCGTTGCCAGTGCCACCGGATTGGCTCCGGTGCAGGTAACACGTAAAAAAACACCTTTCAAACGTGGTCATTGCCAGAACCGCCTGACTTGGGTCTCATGCTGGTGGCACGTAAAAGCACCCACTACACTCTGGGAGTGGTTGGCGTTAGGAAGGGCATCCAGTTGTAGAAACTCTGCCAAATCAGATTGGAGCCTGGTGCAGCCATCTGGTTTCACCAGTCCTCAGTCAAATCGTCCAACCCATGCCAGCATGGAAAACAGACGTTGAATGATGATGATGATGCTCAAGTACACAACGCATCACCAAGAATTGAACTCACAACTTTACAATCATGAACCAATGTCCCTAACCACTAAGCCACGTGCCCTTACTGTGCACACGTATGCTTCACACATGATGCACCAAACCACACTGAAGCCCCTACCAACACCATCACCTCGACACACAGACAGACAAACACAGAACTGACTCTCCATCACCGAGAAAGATCCCTGCCTCCAACTCACTCCCCACCCCCCACCCCCCAGTCACAAAAGCTTAAAATACTTACCCAGTGCCGTGTTCATTGGTCTCAGCGCTGAATTTGAAGTGACAGTCAGTAAAGGGAGCAATTAGTTGCTATGGAAACAAATTTAAAAAAACACATATGAAACAGCAACAAGAATAATGGTTTCAAATTTTGGCACAAGGCCAGCATTTTGGGGGAGGGGTAAGTCGATTCACTAGTACTTCATTTATCGACCCCAGTATTTCACTGGTACTTAATTTATCGACCCCAGTATTTCACCAGTACTTAATTTATCGACCCCATAACAATAAAAAGCAAAGTCGACCTCGGCAGAATTTGAACTCAGAACATAAAGACAGATGAAATGCCACGAAGCATTTTTACCCGTTCGCTACCTTAACAATAACAATAATAATACTTAATTCTGGTTTTATTGGCCACAAGGGCTAATATAAATCAAAAACATGAAAGGACAAAGACAGGACGATAAAAACAAAGGGTTTTACGGAAAAGAAAGGTCCATGTAAATATTAGAAGACAACAAAAAATATAACAATTAGAAAGAACTCCCAATAGGGGGAGGTGCTTTGAAAGGTTCCTCATGGAGAAACTCATAAAAACCACGGGAGCCTGGCCAAATGGGGAGAGAGCCCCTTCTCCTTTTATATCCCCTTTTTATTTTTTTTACAGTTGTATCCTCAGAATTGGTCCGTTCATACTCTTTCTTTCTTTCTTTTCTTTTATTTGTTTCAGTCTTTTTGACTGTGGCCATACTGGAGCACCGCCTTTAGTCGAGCAAATCAACCCCCTAGGACTTATTCTATGTAGGCCTAGTACTTATTCTATCGGTCTCTTGTGCCGAACCGCTAAGTTACGGGGAACGTGAACACACCAACATCGGTTGCCAAGCGATGGTGGGGGACAAACACAGAAACACACACGCGCGCATATATACAACGGGCTTCTTTCAGTTTCCGTCTACCAAATCCACTCACAAGGCTTTGGTCGGCCCGAGGCTATAGTAGAAGACACTTGCCCAAGGTGCCACGCAGTGGGACTGAACCCGGAACCAAACGGTTGGTAAGCAAGCTATTTGTGTGTGCATGTGTGTGTGTGTGTGTCTGTGTGTAACAAAAAGGATGCTAAATGATGACGATAGTATGTCGTTAGTACTTACCTCAAGGTCAGTGTTCTGCTTGATGTAGTGCCGCGTGTTGGGATGGTTTAGCAGGAAAAGCACCGTCACCACAAGTGACTCGTTGATCCGTGGATAGTGATAGCAGTCCAGGATGTTGCGCAGAATGCAGCTGATTGCATCGCACCGGTCAGCTGCCTGGGCATTCACAAACGCTGCAAGTGGAGGTCATTAAGGTCCAGTTCGGTCCAGGTCAGATCATGTGGTGTGAGAGGTGGTCAGTAGTATAGGAAGAGAGAGAGAGAGAGAGAGAGAGAGAAAGAAAGAAAGAGAGTGATCTTAGTTAAGAAATTGTGTGATGGAAAGAGGGAAAAAAATAACGGAGTGTAAGTAAAGTGTGAGTGTGAGTGTGAGTGAGAGGACGAGTGAATGCAAGAGAGTAAATACAGTGGCTGAGTTAAAGAATGAGAGAACAAGAGAAAATGAGTGAAAGAGAGAAAGTGAAAGTAAAAGTATGAATGAAAATAAGTGAATGAGAGAGAGAGAGAGAGAGAGAGAGACAGAGACAGAGAAAGAGAGACAGAGACAGAGAAAGAGAGAGAGAGAGAGAGAGAGTAAGAGAGAGGGAGAGAGTAAGAGAAAGAGAGACAAATTTCCTGAGAAAGAAAGAGAACCATTGGCAGAAAAAGAGAGAGAGAGAGAGAGAGAGAGTAAGAGAAAGAGAGAGAGAGAGTAAGAGAAAGAGAGAGAGAGAGAGAGTAAGAGAAAGAGAGAGAGAGAGAGAGATAATTAGACTTGCATAAGTATAGGAAAAATGGAAAGTATAAGCTTGCAGAAGCATAGCAAAGAGAAGGGGCGGGAATGAG
>NC_069008.1:3113331-3116080 GCF_001194135.2 Octopus bimaculoides
CGAGCGAGATCGTTGCCAGTGCCCCTGGACTGGCTCTTGTGTGGGTGGCACATAAAATACACCATTTTGAGTGTGGCCGTTGCCAGTACCGCCTGACTGGCATTCGTGCGGGTGACACGTAAAAGCACCCACTACACTCTCTGAGTGGTTGGCGTTAGGAAGGACATCCAGCTGTAAAAACTCTGCCAAATTAGATTGGAGCCTGGTGCAGCCATCTGGTTTCACCAGTCCTCAGTCAAATCATCCAACCCATGCTAGCATGGAAAGTGGACGTTAAACGATGATGATGATTGGAACAAGGAAGACATATTTGAATAAAATGAGAAAGACTTGAGAATATCTAGTTATGAGAAGCAGAAGAGAAGAGAGAATGCAGACAAGATGGAGGGACATTGTAATTGAAACCTGAGGAAGATGGAAAGGAAAAGAAGCTAGGACAAAAAATATGAGAAAATCAAGAGAAATATGCAAAATGGTGGGAAGAAAACATGAGAAACATCTTTAATTTTTTGTCTTTCTCTTGTTTCAGTCATTTGACTGCGGCCATGCTGGGGCACCACCTTGAAGAAATTTCAGCCAAAATCTAGTTGTACTTATTGCTTTTGCTTTTTTTTTGTTAAGCCTTGTACTTATCTTATCAGTCTCTTTTGCCGAAGTACTAAGTTACGGGTATATGAGCACACCAACACCAATTGTCAAGCAATGGTGGGGGACAAACAAATACATCATCATCATCATCATTTAACGCCCATTTTTCATGCTGGCATGGGTTAGACAGTTTGACTGGAACTAGTAAGTTGGAGAGCTGCACCAGGTTCCAGTCTGTTGTAGCATGGTTTCTACGGCTGGACGCCCATCCTGACACCAAACACTTCACAGAGTGTTGTAGGTACCTTTCACATGTCACTGTCACAGGTGCCTTTTACATGCCACAGACGTGGGTGCTTTTACGAGCCAGTTATGTGACACCGGCAGATGGATAGATAGATGGCCAGACAGACAGACAGACAAACAGACAGACGGACAGATAGACAGATGGCCAGACAGACAGATGGATAGATAGATAGATAGATGGCCAGATAAAGACATAGATAGATAGATAGATAGATAGATAGATAGATAGATAGATAGACAGACAGATAGATAGATAGATAGATAGATAGATAGATAGATAGATAGACACAGATAAATAGATAAATAGATAAATAGATAGATAGACAGACACAGAGATAGATAGATAGATAGACAGACAAATAGATACCTAGATGGATGGAGTGATCAATAGATATGTAGAGGAAGAGAGAGAGGAAGAGAGAGTGAATGAGAAAGTGTAAAGTTAGTCAGTTGGAACGAAGTGTTAAAGTCGAGAGAGATGGATCGGTGCGGAGAGGTGGTACTTACCCAGTTCACAAAGAGTGGCAAGGCATACTTGCCTCAGTGCATCCATCTTTTTTGTCCCTAATGTTTGGGCGGAGGAAAAACTAGTGAAAACTTCAATAGGAAATTACATTGTGGTGGTGGTGGTGGTGGTAGTATAAGTAGTAGTGGTGGTGGTGCCAGTGGTGGTAGTGGTGGCAGTAGTAGTGTTGGTGACGGTAGTAGTAGTAGTGGTGGTGGTGGTGGTGGTGGTTACCATGGTGGTAGTAGCAGTGTAATACCACATGACTGAGTGTGGTGGTGATGGCAGTGGTGGTATTGGTAGTGGTGGTAGTGGTGGTGGTAGTAGTAGTGGTGGTGGTAGTAGTAGTAGTAGTGGTGGTAGTAGTAATGGTGGTGGTGGTATTGGTGGTGGTAGTGGTAGTGGTAGTAGTGGTGGTGGTAGTGGTGGTGGTAATAGTAGTAGTGGTGGTAATAGTAGTGGTGGTGGTAATAGTAGTGGTGGTAGTAGTAGTGGTGGTGGTGGTATTGATAGTAGTGGTGGTGGTAGTGTGGTTACCATGGTGGTAATAGTAATATACCAAATGACCAAGTATGGTGGTGGTGGTCGTGGTGATGCAAGAGGCTGTGGTTGTGGTGGTGTAATGGTACTAATAACAACATGCTAGGGTGTGGGGTGAAAGTAGTAATGGTAGTTGTGGTGTGAAAGTGGCAGTAACCATGACGATATCTTTAACCTTTTACTCGCTTTGGTCATTAGACCGTGGCCATGCTGGGGCACCGCCTTGAAGAATTTTTTTAGTCAAACAAATCAACCCTGGCATTCCATTTTTTAAAATTTTAACCCTGTCCCTTTTTACTAAACCGCTAAGTTATAGAGATGTAAACAAACCATTGTCCCCTCTATGTTTAGCCCCTGTGGGCAATAAAGAAATAAATATGTGTGTGTGCGTGTATGTGTTTGTATGTATATAACTATGTGTATGCATGCTTCTGTTTATCCCCCACCACCACTTAACCAGTGCTGGTTTGTTTACATCCCCCATAACTTAGTGGCTCACTGATCCCTAAAACACTTGGTTACAAAGTCCACTTCTTAACCTCATACCCATACCCTACCACCGCCACCATTTAGCATGTATGCATACACACACACATACAAACATACATCCACTACTTACAAAATCTTATATATATATATATATATATATATATATATATATATATATACTATATATGTCATATATATATATCATATATACTCTTTACTCTCTTTTACTTGTTTCAGTCATTTGACTGTGGCCATGCTGGAGCACGGCCTTTAGTCGAGCAAATCGACCCCAGGACCTATTCTTTGGAAGCCCAGTACTTA
>NC_069008.1:3119908-3120970 GCF_001194135.2 Octopus bimaculoides
CCGAGTTCAATTCCAGGCAGTGACCTGAATAATAATAATAATAATAATAATAATAATAACATCGAAAAATACCTTAGGAATGAGAATCTAGGTTTGAAATTTCCCCAAGGCACCTGATGAAGGCTGGAGGGTATATCAGCCGAAACGTTGTGTTAACAACAAACAAGATGAGGACGAATATCCGTCAATTGTAAATAATGTAAAGGGGAGATGTTTGACCTATGTTGGGTAAGGTCAAATAAGACCCTTCTGATCCATGGTCCATGTTCTCTCATGTACCCCACTTCTTGAACATTGAGTTTTGTGTGGCACTGTACCACCACCATCGTTGTCTTCTTTCTAGCTACTCCCACCACCGCCCTTAAAAACTAGCTATGAGCATTATGACATTTGCCCAAGGTGCCTCACAGTGGGACTGAACCCAAAATCACATGGTCGGAAAGCAAACTTCTTCACCACGCAGCCAAGCCAACACTTTAATTATATATATATATTTTTTTTAATTGAAAAACACGCAAGAGAAATGTAAAGACCAAAGAGTAATGCTTGCTCCTCGAATGTGCCACCCCTGTAAACACCTCGTTGCAGAGTTGGCCTCAAGCACCACACCATGTAGGACCACCAAATTCCGTTTCCGAGACCAGCTCAAGGCTACTCTCCTCCACAGTTCCACTGACCCAAATACCTGCCTTGCAGATGAGTACCACCTTGTCATTGGCTGCAGGGCTTGTGTGTCTCCATGAGCAGGAGAGCTATGCAGGTGGGAGATTTGTCTCCTGGTAGGGCCACCCAAGCCAGACAGGTCGAAGGGACCAGATGAAAAATACTCAACTGGCCCTCCAGGTTGGGGATTTAGCATTGAGCTAACACCTCAGTCTAGTAAAAAAAAACATACTTGTTACAGAAAGCATGAAGCGGCCGGCCCTGTGTTCCCCGAGGAATCAAGAGACCTAACAACAACAAATTCCAATGTGAACTTACCAGCACAGGATCTCTTCCATGGTGTAGCCAAGGTTCTTTGATGGGCCAAGTTTGTTGAGTAACTTGACAAAGAAGTTGAGG
>NC_069008.1:3121746-3124140 GCF_001194135.2 Octopus bimaculoides
ATTCAGTAATGACGAATATAATTCATACCTTCCAGAAAATAAATATATTGTAAACACCTTATTCTAAAAATACAATAAAGTACATAAAATAAATGTACTTCATTGTATTTTTAGAATAAGGTGTTTACAATATATTTATTTTCTGGAAGGTATGAATTACATTCTTTTTTATTGAATTATTTAATAGTGGTTTTTCTCTAAATTACACACACACACATATATATATATAGTGAGAATTTACAAAGAAAAAACAAAAGACAAAGATGGGTGTGTAAAAAAACAAAAAGATGCATTAGTTTAACGCTTGGGAAGTGAGAAAGCCATTTTGGGGGAGGGGATGAGTCGATTACGTCGACCCCAGTACACAACTGGTACTTAATTGTTAATTCATATTTACCAATAAATATACATCAGGGTATGACTTGAGGGAGAATTGGCTGCTATTTCTAGCAGGTTGAACGACCGTGTAGAGGTCTCCTTTGTTGGCTCATGTGTGTTGGGGGGAATGGGTGATGTTTTGAATGAGTAAAGTCCAAGGTTCCAAGAATATAGACATGGGCAGGGGGTGGACAGAGAGTAATGGAAATATACTGACCTCGGGATAAGTCCAGTCGAATATTTTCTTCTCCGCTTTCATGGCGACCTGCAAGATAAAAATAATGATGAATTTCAAATTCTGACACAAGGCCAGCAATTTCAGGGGATGGGATAAGTCGATTACATCAACCCCAGTACGTAACTGGTACTTATTTTACTGACCCCAAAAGGGATGAAAGGCAAAGTTGAGGTCAGTGAAATTTGAACTTAAAACGTAAAGACAGACGAAATGCCAGCAGGCATTTTGCAAAGGACACTGCCCGTATGATGTTGGTCCACATTGTCGAGAGAAAAGAAGGTACAAACAGACAGACACACACAAACAGATATTCATACATGCATATATAGACACACAAGTGGAGGCGCAATGGCCCAGTGGTTAGGGCAGCGGACTCGCGGTCATAGGATCGCGGTTTCGATTCCCAGACCGGGCATTGTGAGCGTTTATTGAGCGAAAACACCTAAAAGCTCCACGAGGCTCCAGCAGGGGATGGTGGCGAACCCTGCTGTACTCTTCCACCACAACTTTCTCTCATTCTTTCTTCCTGTTTCTGGTGTGCCTGTAATTTCAAAGGGTCAGCCTTGTCACACTGTGTCACGCTGAATATCCCCGAGAACTACGTTAAGGGGTACACGTGTCTGTGGAGTGCTCAGCCACTTGCACGTTAATTTCACAAGCAGGCTGTTCCGTTGATCGGATCAACTGGAACCCTCGACGTCGTAAGCGACGGAGTGCTAATAAGACATACAAATACATATATATATATACATATATATAGACACTCACAAACACATATAAACACACACACATACTTACATACAAGACAATCAATAAGAGACATTCAACATCTTTGGCAGATTTTGTATGGTAACTGATGAAGGATAAATGAAGTACAGCATAACTTGGTCCATAGTAAAGCACACATAACCATCATCATCGTCGTCGTTTAATGTCCATTTTCCATGCTGGCATGGGTTGGATGGTTTGACTGAGGGACTGGCGAGCCAGAAGGCTGCACCAGGCTCCAATCTGATCTGGCAGAGTTTCTAGAGCCGGATGCCCTTCCTAACGCCAACCACTAGAGCTGTTGACAGAAATATAATTTCTAGGGGATGCTGTCTCTGCTCCGAGAATCCCTGCCTATTCTGTGAACTAACGAGAAGATCATTAACAGAATTTCTGAAAGACCCTCAAGATGCCTACACGCATATAAATGTAATTTCGCAAATTGCAGTGCGAATGGATTTTGAAAGCAAGGATGACTTAAGTTTACTTTTAACCTCTCCATTCTTACAAACACCAATAAATAGCTAACTCACTTTGTGATCATGAGTTCACCAAACCGCATGCGTGTTTATGCTCACATTTTCGCAGACGCTTGTATGAGAGAGTATACACACACCATGCAGCTTGCCCGAGGGTGTTTATACATCCATATTTGTTAACGGTTATTTTTAATACTTTTCTCCTTGGATTGTGTATTCATTTATCATTTTTCCCCGTCTGTGATTTTATTTTTGATCTTCTATATAAACGAAGATATTTCCTCCGTCTGGCTGATTTTCTTTCTACAAAATGTGAAGTTACATTGCAGAACAGTAATTTTAATGAGTTGTGTTTATTTATCACCTGACGAGATATATCTGCACCGCTGGATGCTCCTGAACCACTGGGGGCTAAACATAGAGGGGACAAACAAGGACAGACAAAAGGATTAAGTTCATTACATCGACCCCCCAGTGCGTAACTGGTACTTAATTTATCAACCCCGAAAGGATGAAAAGCAAAGTCAATCT
>NC_069008.1:3126820-3128140 GCF_001194135.2 Octopus bimaculoides
AAAGCATGTGATATTTTGCCTTTCCTCATTTCAGGGTCAATGAAATAAGTACCAGTTATGCACTGGGGTCGATGTAATCAACTAGTCCCCTCCCCCAAAATCTTGAGCCTTGTGCCAATTGTAGAAAAGATTATTATTATTATTATTATTATTATTATTATTATTATTAAAGTGGCAAGTTAGAAGATTCGTTAGCATTCTGGGCAAAATGCTTAGCAACATTTCGTCTGCCTTTACGTTCTGAGTTCAAATTCTGCCGAGGTCAACTTTGCCTTTCATCCTTTCGGGGTCGATAAATTAAGTACCAGTGAAACACCGAGGTCAATGTAATCGACTAATCCCCTCCCCACCACCACCAAATTTCAAGCCTTGTGCTTTTAGTAGAAAGTATCATTATTATTATTATTCCGTCGAGGTCGACTTTACCTTTCATTCTTTCGGGGTCGAAAAAATAAGTACCAGTTGAATATTGGTGTCGATGTAAGTGAGTCCCCCGAAATTACTGGCCTTGTGTCAAAATTTGAAACCAATATTGTTGTTGTTGCTAATTTTGACACAATGCCAGCAATAATGGGCAGAAGGTCAGTAGGTTACATCGGCCCCAGTATTTGACTGGTACTTTATTTTATCGACCCCAAAACGATGAAAGGTAAAGCTGACATCGGCGGGATTTGAACTCAGAACGTAAAGGACAGTAAGAAATACTGCAAGGCACTTTATCCGACACAACAACAATTATTATTGGCCCTGTGCCAATGTTAGAGTTTTATTAGGATTCCGATAAATAAAAGTCACAAGGTAACGGGTTTCGACAGGCGGGGTGGGGACGCAGTCGATTAAGACACCACCACCACCATCTCGCCTCAGTTATTAACTAGGACTTAATTTATCGACCCCCAGAAGAATGGAAAAACAAAGTCGTCTCCTTCAGAAGATTTGAACACGGAACGTAAAACGAGCGTACTGAAATCCATTAATTAATAAAATAACTAATTAATAATGATTTTTGATTTTTTTTTTTTTTTACACTGACACAGCACCACGGATTATCGAGGCACAGTCGATTAAATCGACTCCCTCTACTTCCACCAGTACTTTATCAATTCGACCCCGGAAGGCTGAGAAGAGTACAGTCGACTCTAATAATATTTTGAACTCAAGATAAAAACCTACTTTATTATTATTATTACTATTAGTATTATTATATATAAATACATGGCTTGCGTGTAAAACAGAATACACGGGTCATAAGTAAACAAACAGCCGAATAAGAAACAAGGACTGACATATATATATATGTGTGTGTGTGTGTGTGTGTGT
>NC_069008.1:3128423-3129047 GCF_001194135.2 Octopus bimaculoides
ATCTAACAAACACGGACCATATTTTCAATATAAAATTTTAATAGCATCTATCTAATTAAATATACATTTAAAGCAGCGTACGAGCGTAGAAGACACACAACAAAAACATAAACAGACGTAGACATGTGTAAATCAAAATACTGTATTAGGAAAATGGTGTGAAGAGATGTTGTTACCTCGTAGCCTGCCATTTTTCAAAGCTCGACTTGGGTGGCGTACCGCAAAGGCCGCCATATTACTAACGGTGCTCAATGACAATATGACGCCAGCAATTATTTCATCCGCGTTATCTCATTGCTTAATCCGTGTCAAAGACATGCAGGTAAACAGTTGAAGCTAACTCGCAAACAAGCTAGATTAGAGTTGGATGACGAGAAAGATAAAGAGAGATAGATTGTTAGATCTATCTATCTATCTATCTATCTATCTATCTATCTATGTCATCTATCTATCTATCTATGTCATCTATCTATCTATCTATCAATCTATCTATCTATCTATCTATCAATCTATCTATCAATCTATCTATCTATCTATCTATCTATCTATCTATCTATCAATCTATCTATGTCTATCTATCTATCTATCTATCTATCTATCTATCTATCTATCTATCAATCTATC
>NC_069008.1:3129577-3130905 GCF_001194135.2 Octopus bimaculoides
TGTATGTCTGTAATGCTAGTTAATTAGATGGTCCTTACAACTATCTGATGAATAGTCATGTAAAACTAAGTCACAGTTTGTGAAGATATATTTTTCAACTTTGATAAAATAGTACATGTGTATGTATGTATGTATGTATGTATGTATCATTAGGAGGCGCAATGGCCCAGTGGTTAAGGCAGCGGACTCGCGGTCATAGGATCGCGGTTTCGATTCCCAGACCGTGCGTTGTGAGTGTTTATTGAGCGAAAACACCTAAAAGCTCCACGAGACTCCGCCCGGGAATATGGTGGTGAACCCTGCTGCACTCTTCCACCACAAACTTTCTCTCACTCTTACTTCCTGTTTCTGCTGTGCCTGTAATTCAAAGGGGCCAGTCTTGTCACACTCTGTGTCACGCTGAATATCCCCGAGAACTACGTTAAGGGTACACGTGTCTGTGGAGTGCTCAGCCACTTGCACATTAATTTCACGAGCAGGCTGTTCCGTTGATTGGATCAACTGGAACCCTCGACGTCGTAAGCGACGGAGTGCCAACGCACACACACACATGTATGTACTTTCTCTCCTGTTTTTATTTGTACTCAGAATATCAGGCTTTAAAAAGTAAGTACCAGGGTCACCTAAACATTTTTCAAAGCGGTGCTCCAGCATGGCCACAGTCTAAAGACTGAAACAAGTGAAAGGTAAAAGAGAAAAGAGGATCAAAAGAAAATAAAGGACTAAATCGTTTTTAACAAATACAAATTAAGACATTTCTAAAGCTGGTTCATACAACAATCTGGTGAATAGTCTGTGAGTAATCCAGGTGGGGAATATAAATGCCATGGAAACTGATTGGCTAGCCCTTATGAGCCAGGAGGTAACTTTACCTTTATGTATACAGTATGATGTTTAGAGCAATGGTTCTCAACCATTTCTTACCTGTGGATCCCTTTTATCGCTATTTTATTCTGGTGGACCCCCATGGCCCCGTAGCCATTCAATGTCTAAGAACCAGTTTTATTAAGACTGCTTCCCAAATTCTTAAATTGCTTTTCATACATTAACATGCATAAGTTGAAGCAAGTAAAACATTAGAGAAACAAACACAGCTGTTCATTATTTACATTATTTACATTATTTACATTTGATGGATATTTGTCCTCATCTTGTTTGTTTTGAAAACAACATTTCAGCTGATATAACCTCCAGCCTTCATCAGGTGTCTTGGGGAAATTTCAAACCTGGATTCTCATTCCTAAGGTACCTTTCAATGTAGCTGTTATAATAATAATAATAATTATTATTATTATTATTATCATTATTATTATTATTATTATTCATTT
>NC_069008.1:3131172-3133782 GCF_001194135.2 Octopus bimaculoides
TATTATTATTTGCTATCTTGTGAACAATATTTCGACATCTCGCGTGTCTTCCACTGGTTCAAAAAATAAATTTGTCAATCTACTTCATTTTGGTTAATATAGAAAGGATTGAGGTAACTCCTCCTGAAGATATAGAGTCAAAATTAAAAGAAAACACCACTGCTTATCAACTGATGTTACTGGGTTTACGTCTCTGTAACTTAGTGGTTCAGCAAAAGAGACCAACAGAATAAGTACCAGCCTTAAAAAATAAAACAGTACTGGGGTCGATTCATTTGACTAAAATTCTTCAAGGTGGTGCCCCAGCATGGCCGCAGTCTAATAAAGGAAACAAATGAATGTGTGTGTGTGTGTGTGGTGAGTAGGAGTGTGGGAGTTGTGGGTTTGTCTGTGAGCTTTTGTGTTCGTGTTTGTTCCCTCAGAAACAGCTTGTTTACGTCCTAGTAACTTAGCAGTTCGGCAAAAGTCCATCGAAATTACAAGCATGAGATTTTTAAAAATAAAAACTAGTACTTGGTTCGATTTGTTCGACTAACCTCTTCAAGGCCGTACTGCAGCATGGCCGTTGTCCAAGGACTGAAAAAAAAAAGTGAAAGAAAAAGTAAGCAAAAAAACAAACAAACAAAAAATAAACCTATTAAAAAGAATTTTAACAGTTTTGGGCTTCCGTAAATTCACAGCACCCGGTTTCAAGAACGACAACTCTTCTACATAATCGAGAATGGCCGCTCCGAAAACCGTGAAAAGGAAGAGAGAAGCTGAAGAAGAAGATGAATTTACGAAGAGATTTCTGAAGGCCGACGAAGGTAAAGCTTACGATTGGGAAAGATTAATAGTTTTCTGTCCCTCCATTGACTCATAAGTTTGAAAGGACCGGCGAGGAAGTGAGATTTTAACACTGAGTTTTGTATCCTGCTCTGATCGTTGAACAAAGACAGCGATAGTACGTCCGTCATTATCTCCTCGTTAATAATTATGCTGTGTATATACACATATATATATATATGTGTATATATATATATATATATACACATATATATACACACGCGTTTACATATATGTGTTAAATTATATATACATATATGTATGTGTGTGTATGTATATATATATATATATATTATAATATAAGGGATAAAATTCAAAATTACAGGTAAAAACTCAATTAAAATTAATGAGTTCATGAACCTTGGTTCTTTTTCCTAAAACTATATATATACATATATATATATATATATATATATACACACACTCACATATATATATATATATTTGCAAATTATATTTTCATTTGGTATGTACATACAAATATATATGTATTATACATTTTTTTTACATTTACATATTCGTGTATTTATATATATATATATATATATATATGCATTTTTATGTATACGTGTATATATATATGCATTTTTATGTATACGTGTATATATATATGCATTTTTATGTATACGTGTATATATATATGCATTTTTATGTATACGAGCATATGTATATATATTACATGTATACGTGTATATATATATGCATTTTTATGTATACGTGCATATGTATATATATTACATGTATATAATGGATATGTGTGTGTGTGTATATGTGTATAGGCCTACTTTTATGAATATTGGCACATCCATGAGAGCGTCGGAAGAAATACTTTGCGGTACGGTATTTCTTCCGACCCATTACATTCTAAGTCCAAATCACACCGAACTCAACTTTGCCTTTCGTTCTTTAAGGATCACAAAAGTACCAGTTAAATACTGAGGTCGATTATTATTATTGTTGTTGTTGTTCAAAGAGATCGGCTTTGCCTGTTTTCGTTCTGGGATCAGCGCTACAGTTGATTTAATAAAATGTTACCCCTCCCGCCAAATTTTTAAAAATTGTCAAGCGTTTTGCAGCATTTGTTTATTCGCCATCTGCGTTCTGAGTTCGATATCTGACGAGGTCAGTTTCGCATTTTCTCCTTTGTGTGGTGGGGAATCGATAAAATAATGTACCGCACTGGAAACTGTGGGCTTTTTTGTGCCTTAATGAGAATCATTTACAGGCGACGGGCTGACAGAAACATTACAGTCCTGGGGGAAAATGTTTTGCGGTATTTCTTCCGACTTTTCACGTTCTGTGTTCAAATCCCGCTGAGTTCATCTGTTTTTCATTTCATTGGAGGCAGTAAAATAAAATACCAGTCATGTATGAGGTGGACAATGTCGGCTACTCCTCATCCCCTCAAAATTGCCGGCCTTGTGCCGAAATTAGAAACTACTACTACTACTACTACTACTACTATTATTATTATTAAGGTGGTTAGCTGGAAGAACGCCGGGCGAAATACTTAGTGGTGTTTCGTCTGTCTTTACGTTCTGAGTTCAAATTCCGCCGAGGTCGACTTTGCCTTTCATCCTTTCGGGGTCGATTAAATAAGTACCAGTTACGCACTGGGGTCGATATAATCGACTTAATCTGTTTGTCTGTCCTTGTTTGTCCCCTCTGTGTATAACCCCTTGTGGGCAGTAAAGAAATAGGTATTTCGTCTGCCACTACGTTCTGGGTTCAAGTTCCGTCGAGGTTAAATTTGCCTTTTATCCTTTCGGGGTCGATTAAATAAGT
>NC_069008.1:3134712-3136035 GCF_001194135.2 Octopus bimaculoides
AAATTTTCTTCCATTTCTCGTCAAGTGTTTTCCATACACCTAGGGCAGAGAAACTCATTGTATGCATACCCAGTTTACACATGCAAATTCACAGGTAAAATATGTATGTAAAAAAAAAATTAATTAATAAATAAATAAATTCATAAATGGATGTTGTTTTCACAGCGATAATGCTCTTCTCAGTACATGAGTCGTTCCAGTTAACACGATTTTTTGCACTTCCTGTAGGGATGGTCAGCCTGGTATCATTTTCAAATAGGTTTCAGTACCTTTTTTTAATCATTCCTAGAGATCCTACAATCACTGAAAAAAGACCTGTCAAAAGGTAAATTAGCTTCTTGAAGGCCAATGGCCATCCTGTTGGGGAAAGCAATGACAAACCACCTCGATAGCTCTGCTAAGAAAACCCTATGAGAAATCCAGAATGAAGAACTCCTGCTTAACCAGGGAAACTTTTGCTGTAGTGTCATCAAAATGCTGCTAAGCATCCAGCATGATGATGTTTGAGGAGGGTGTCTGGACACCCAACAGGACTTAAAACATGACCTGTCAAAGAGCGAATGAGTTCCTTGTAGGTCAGTGGCCCAAAAATTGGGGAAGCCTACGGCAAACCACCTCCAATCTCTCTGCCAATGAAACACTATGAGAATGTCAGAACGAAGTAATGCTCGGACTTCACCTGATGGGAGAACTCTTGCTTAATCGAGAGAACTTTTGCTGTGGTGTCACCAAAATAGGATCCCCTTGAGGGCCAATGGCCATCCATTTACGAAGGGTCATGACAAACCACCCCCCAGTGTCTCTGCCAAGAAAACACGAAGAGAAAATCCGAACGCAGTAATGATCTGACAGAACTGCTGATTAATTGAGACGGCTTTCGTTTTAGCATCATCGAAATGCTGCAAAACATACAATACATGATGACAATGACGACCAGTCAAGTACTGGGGTTGATGGCATTGACTAAACCCAACCCTTACCCTAACCCTAACCCTTACCCTAAAAATTGTTGTCCTTCTGCTTAGATTACAAACAATTGGCGCAGGAGTGGCTGTGTGGTAAGTAGCTTGCTTACCAGCCGCATGGTTCCGGGTTCAGTCCTACTGCATGGCACCTTGGGCAAGTGTCTTCTACTATAGCCTCGGGCCGATCAAAGCTCTGTGAGTGGATTTTGGTAGACGGAAACTGAAAGAAGCCCGTCATATATATGTATATATATAATTATGTGTATTTCTTCTATCTTAATGAATAAAAATTCTTCGGATAGAATAAATGGGTTAATAGAAACCAATGTAGCAAAGAACACAAAATAACTGTGGTTAG
>NC_069008.1:3136045-3137061 GCF_001194135.2 Octopus bimaculoides
TGACAACCGATGCTGGTGTGTTTACGTCCCTGTAACTTAGCGGTTCGGCAAAAGTGACCGATAGAATAAGTACTAGGCTTACAAACAATAAGTCCTGGGGTCAATATGCTCGACTAAAGGTGGTGCTGCAGCATGGCCGCAGTCAAATGACTGAAACAAGTAAAAGAGTAATTGTTGCTGTTATCATCATCATCATCATCATTTCTGTATCTTCTATTTCTCAGACCCCTCCACAGTTTTTTTCTTTTTTTTTTTACCTCTTTCAGTGGCTCGTATGGCAAAAATTAAGAAGAAGATGTTAAAATTTGAGGACATTGATGATGAAGCATCTAGGGAATCAGAACTGACCAAATCTGGAAGGGTAAGCACAACAGCACCAGATCTACTTGCACTTCCTGGTGGTACATATGTATGTGACCTTTTGTTTTGTTTTGGTTTTTTTTTTAACTATATATATACAACTTTTTTTTTTTTGTTGGGGGCAACTCCGCTGAGGTCGACTTTGCCTTTCATCCTTTTGGCGGGGTCAATAAAATAAGTACCAGTTGCATACTGGGGTCGATGTAATCAACTGGGCCCCTTCCCCCTGAATTTCAGGCCTTGTGCCTACAGTAGAAAGAATTATTATTATTATTATTGTTGTTGTTGTTGTTGTTGTTATCATTTACATTTGACGGATATTTGTCCTCATCTTGTTTGTTGTTAACACAATGTTTCGGCTGATATACCCTCCAGCCTTCATCAGGTGTCTTAGGGGGGAAATTTTGAACGTGGGTTCTCATTCCTAAGGTATTTTTCAATGTTATTATTATTCAGGTCACTGCCTGGAATCGAACTCGGAATCTTGGGGTTAGTAGACCGCGCTCTTAACCACTACACCACATGCCCATAAAGAACTGTATGATTATTATTATTATTAAGGTGGCAAGCTGACAAAATCCTTTTGGGGTTGGTGTAATAACTAGCAGCTGAGCATTAGGGTTGATGTAATTGACTGGATCCCTCCTTCAAAATTT
>NC_069008.1:3137252-3141531 GCF_001194135.2 Octopus bimaculoides
TTGTGATATAGTAGATAGAACCCTTATCATTCGGGCAGCAAGCTGTACATCAGACAAAATGCTTAGCGGCATTTCTTTCTACTAATCATGTTTGCAGTTCAAATGCTGCCAATGTCGGCTTTACCTTCCAGGGGTTGGTGAAATTAGTACCAGTCAGATAGTGGGGTTGATGCAGTCAACTAGCCCCCTAGTTCTGAGTTCAAATTCTGTCGAGGTTGACTTTGCCTTTCATCCTTTCAGGGGTCGATAAATTGAGTACCAGTTGTGTACTGGGGTTAATGCAATTGACTAGTTGCCTCCCCTAAATTTCAGGCCTTGTGCCTATAGTAGAAAGGATTATTTTGGTTATTATCGAAACAGCAAGCTGGGGGAATTGTTAGCACGCCGGACAAAATACATAACAGTATTTCTTCTGCCTTTATGTTCTGAGTTCAAATACTACCAAGGTGGACTTTGCCTTTCATTTTTTCATGATCCATTAAGTAAGCATCAATTCAGTACTATGGCAAAGTACATGACTAGCTCCCTCTCCCAAGATTTCAGGCTTTGTGCCTATGTACAATAATAATAATAATAATAATAATAATAATGATATTGCTCTTAACCCTTCGTTAGTCACCTGACCTTTCTGAACGTGGTTAGCCACATTTTTTTAACCTGTTGAAGACACCCAAGATGTCAAAACATCGTTCACTAGATGACAAAGGCACACTTCTTTTAATTTTGACTCTATATCTTCAGGAAGAGTTACCTCAATCTTTTATATATTAACCAAAATAAAGTAGATTGACAAAATTATTTTTTTAACCTGTTGAAGACACACAAGATGTCAAAATATCGTTCACTAGATGACAAAGGCACTCTTCTTTTAATTTTGACTCTATAGTGCCGCTGGACTGGCTCCTGTGCAGGTGGCACGTAAAATACATCATTTTGAGCATGGCCGTTGCCAGTACCGCCTGACTGGCCTTTGTGCCGGTGGCATGTAAAAGCACCCACTACACTCTCGGAGTGGTTGGCGTTAGAAAGGGCATCCAGCTGTAGAAACTCTGCCAAATCAGATTGGAGCCTGGTGCAGCCTTCTGGCTTCATCAGTCCTCAGTCAAATCGTCCGATCCATGCTAGCATGGAAAGCGGACGTTAAACGATGATGGTGATTATTATTATTATTGTTATCATCATTTTTTAAGGTGTTGAGCTGGCAGAATTGTTAACACACCAGAAAAATGCTTTGCAGCATTTCATCCATTTTTATCTGAGTTCAAATTCTGCTAAGGTCGACTTTATCTTCCGTCCTTTTGGGGATCAATGAAATAAGTACCAGTTACATACTGAGATGTGTATGTATAGATAGATATATATATAAATAAATATATGTATGTATATATATATGTATGTGTATACATATTTGATGCTAATTTATTTTCTAAATACCAACTTAAGAATGACAAAGTTATGTTACTAAATTCTTCATAATTTCCAAAATATTTGAAGCAAAGACAGTGTATTTTGGCAGAAATACAATAACAGGATACTAATATTATGTAATAATGTCCTGCATTTTGTTTGTATTACTGACCTTCAACAATTGGTAACCTTTGACCTCCTATGTATGGTAACCTTTGACCTCCTTTGATTGGTAACCTTTGACCTCCTGTGATTGGTAACCTTTGACCTCCTATGATTGGTAACTTTCGACCTCCTTTGATCGGTAGCCCTCGACCTCTTTTGACCGGTAGCGTTTGCTTTTTCTTACTAGTGGCCTTCATTAATTGTTACCTTTCGTTAATTAGTGATTGTTGTTGTTGTGTTTCAGGTGAGGAAGAAATCGACGAAACTTCGAGAAATGGAGGAGTTTGAAGAAATTGAAAAGAAGCAGACGACCACCAAAAAAGTGCCAACAGAACCCCTAAAGAAAGGAAAGAGTCAGCTTGGAGGTACCCCTTCAACATCCCCTGTCAGTCCAAAAAAGATGAAACCTTCCAAATCGAAAGAACTTGGCCAAACTGGTTCTGTGATTTCCCCGAAAAGCTCTGATGAAACCTCTCCGAAGGGCAGCGTCATCAAATTCCTGCTGAGTTCACCAATGCAGCCAGCCACTCCATCGCTGCTGGGCAGCAGCGTTGGTCACTCATCTTCAAAGGGCAAAGATAAGTCTGAAACAAGCTTGCTGACCGAGCATATTTCCCTGGTGAAGAAAACCCCTAAATCAAGCAAGTCGAAAGCAGCCGACAACATCGCTCTTTTGAAGTCCCTCACCAGTACTTCATCTGGCAAGTCAGCGAGAAAGAAGGGCGAACAGGACCTGAAGTTCCGACTGATGGTCGGATCGGGTTCCTTGCTGTCGTCAGCATCCAGTACTGTAAGTGCTTCAAATACAAGCTCCACTACGAGTCCAAAACTGTCTGGGGATGCTTCCACAACAATTCATTCAGACAGCGGAGGTTCGAAGGATGGCAGTTTGAAGATGAAATTCATTCTGTCCCCTAAGGACAAAAGTTCTGTCAAGTCTTTGAGCAGTGGCGGCGCTGCGAGTAGTGGAAGTGACAAGAAGAAATCTTCAGATAACCATGTCCCAACAATTCCAAAGACCATCGTTGAGGCCAAGTCGCTATCAAGCAGCAGCAAAACGTCCATCGCCACAATCCCTTCCATAATTCCAATACCCGTGCCAAAGGTGGTCCCTATTCCAAAGCCAGTGCCCACAACAGGAACAAGGAAAGTGGCAGTCACCAAGTCAATAGTCATCCCAAAACTGAACCCAAGCCCCCGCGTGATCTCAACGCCGGCTCCGAAGACCATTCCCGGCACAAAAGTGATCCCTGACACAAAGGAGCTTCCAAAAGTGAAGCCCATTGACAAACCTGTTGCCGAGGTAAAGACCATACCGATCCCCATCCCCACCACCTTGACGACCACTTCTTCAAGTAGCAGCTCCCTCGTGAAGCCTGTTGATACCAACATCAAAGTTGTCCCCGTCCCAAAGGCTTCGTTGCCCCCAACGAAAATCATTACTGTTAAGAAGACTGTGAGCGCGAAAGGGAGCTCAGCTCAGAGCAAGTCTACAGGAGGGACCCCTGTGAGTGGTAAACAGAAAGGTTCCACAACAAAGAGTTCAGCAACCCCAAAGTCATCCACTGGTTTATCGACAAAATCCCCGTCGTCTTCCTCATCATCATCATCATCATCTACAGCAGCAGCAGCATCATCAGCACAGCCACAAGCCCCACAACAACAACAACCAGCATCATCATCATCCTCATCATCATCATCATCATCAAAGCCACAATCCCTTCTCCCCCCAATAAAGAAAGCCATGTCATCTTTATCGTCAGCAACATCACTATTTCTGTCATCATCATCATCGCTAGATGTGCCCGAAAAGAAGACAAAGAAAGTGAAGAAGAAAAAGAACAGTGCTGCCCTCGCGTCAGCAAAGGCCGGTGCTGCCACGACGACACCGGCGGTCAAAGGCGGCCAGACCGGCTCTGTGAAGGCGACAAGTGGCGGAGGCACACAAAAGTCTCCAGCTCATGCCTCCGGGACAGTGAAGGTCAAGGCCAAAGCAGAGACCACTGACCTCAGTAAATACGACTTCACTGATGAACCGAGCCTGGTGATTGCGGAACAGCAGGGCTCGAGTTCAAAGCACGCAGCAACACCGAAAACAAAGAAGTCCAGCTCAGGGACCAGTGCCAGCTCTGGTGGAAGTAGCGGCAAAAGTTCCAGCAAGAAAGCCAAGGTGGACGTTGACCAGACAAAAACAAAACAGAAAGATGGTGTGTATACATATTATTTTAACATACATATTTGTTGTTGTTATTGTTTAACCCCAGGTTGACCCTGGTCCAGCAGACCTCTATAATCATAGAGGTTCCAAATACGACATCATCTTTTATTCAGACATAGTATATCTTGGACTACATTAGCTAATGTATCTTCCCTTCCTTGTTGTTTAACCCCAGTTCAGCCCAGATCTAACAGACCTATGATCAAAAGAGTTCCAGCCATGATCATCCAGAGTTTATTTAGTGAGTATATCTAGGACAGTAGATGTTACTATCCTGTTTTTATTCAGGTATAGTATATCTAGGACTACATTTTCTAATATGTCCTTCCTTGTAGTTGTTATGTAGCCTCTAGTGGAGGTGCAATGGCCAAGTGGTTAGGGCAGCAGACTCGCGGTCATAGGATCGCGGTTTCGATTCCCAGACCGGGCGTTGTGAGTGTTTATTGAGCGAAAACACCTAAAGCTCCACGAGGTTCCGGCAGGGGATGG
>NC_069008.1:3141541-3141790 GCF_001194135.2 Octopus bimaculoides
GTGTTTATTGAGCGAAAACACCTAAAGCTCCACGAGGTTCCGGCAGGGGATGGTGGCGAACCCTGCTGTACTCTTCCACCACAACTTTCTCTCGCTCTTACTTCCTGTTTCTGTTGTGCCTGCAATTCAAAGGGTCCAGCCTTGTCCCACACTGCCACGCTGAATATCCCCCGAGAACTACGTTAAGGGCACACGTGTCTGTGGAGTGCTCAGCCACTTGCACGTTAATTTCACGAGCAGGCTGTTCCG
>NC_069008.1:3141800-3142821 GCF_001194135.2 Octopus bimaculoides
AGTGCTCAGCCACTTGCACGTTAATTTCACGAGCAGGCTGTTCCGTTGATCGGATCAGCTGGAACCCTTGACGTCGTAAGCGACGGAGTGCCAGCAACGATGTGTAGCCTCAGGTCAGGCCAGATGTAGCAGACCTACGATGAAAGATGTTAGTGAAGGCACATGACTTCGTGGTTAAGGCAATCAGCTCACAATCTTAAGGTCATAAGTTCAATTCCCGATGGCGTGTTGTGTCCTTGAGCAAGACACTTTATTTCGCGTTGCTCCAGTCCACTCAGCTGGCGAAAATGAGTAGTACCTGTAATTCAAAGGGCTGACCTTGTCACACTGAAAATAAGACAGGATGTGCAAGTGTATTTATATTATGTTTTCCTCTTTTTACATACAGAAGTTCCAGCTCTAATGCCAACACTTGGTGCTGCTTTAGTCGGAAATCAAAATGCATTAGCAAGTCCCCCCTCGAAAACGAAACAGTCTTCTGATAAAAAATCTAAGAAATCTAAGAAGTCATCAGAGAAAGAAGATCCCACTGCTGCTAAGGTAGGAATTTTAACTACACACACACACACACACACACACACATTTAGGTCCTGAATATATTTGGACAAATTTGTTTTCTGACAAATTTGTGTCTAGTTGGAATACAGAAAGTGTATAAGTGTTGATTGTATCTTAGTTTGAAAAGGATCACAGTTAAATCAATATAATTTTGGGTGATTGAATCACATAAGAGTTAGACTCCCTTGTTGGCAAGATGTTGCTCTTATTGTTGAAGTGATAATAATTTTTGTTGTTTTCTTGTATGTGTATATGCACACAAATGTAGATGCGTGTGTGTTAGAGATCACGTTTTTCCTGGCTCTCTTTCTCTTTTCCTCCAGTGTTTCTCCTTCTCCCTGGACTTATATTGTCATCGTTTAACGTCTGCTTTCCATGCTGGCATGGGTTGGACGGTTTGACTGAGGGCTGGCAAGCCAGGAGGCTGCACCAGGCTCTAATCTGATCTGGCAGAGTTTCTACA
>NC_069008.1:3142831-3146110 GCF_001194135.2 Octopus bimaculoides
AGGAGGCTGCACCAGGCTCTAATCTGATCTGGCAGAGTTTCTACAGCTGGATGCCCTTCCTAACGCCAACCACTCCAAGAGTGTAGTGGGTGCTTTTTACATGCCAGTCAGGCAGTACTGGCATCGACCATGCTCAAGTGGAGCTGTTTAAGTGCCACCGGCACAGGAGCCAGTCTGGCAGCACCGACAACGACCATACTTGAATGGTGTTTTTTATGTGCCACTGGCACGGGAGCCAATAATATGTATATATGTGTGAGTGTGTGTGTTTGTGTAAGAAGCTCGCTTTATAACACATGGTTTGGGGTTCAGTCCCACTGTGTGGCACTTGGACAAGAGTCTTCTACTATAGCCCCAGGCTGAGCAAAGCCTTGTGAATGAATTTGGTTGGCAGAAACTGAAAGAATCCCATCATATGTGTGTTTGTGTGTGTGTGTTCACCACCACCATTGCTTGACAAACAGTGGTGTTGTGTTTACATCCTTGTAACTTAGCAGTTCAGCAAAAGAGACCAATAGAATAAGTACCAAGTTTTAGAAATGTAAGTACTGTTTCCAATGCATTCAACTAAAAATTCTTCAGGGAGTTACTCCAGCATGGCCACAGTCTGATTGAAACAAATAAAAGATATATATGTGTGTATGTAGGTATAAATATATAAATAAACAATTTTTTCATTTTTCAGCCTGCCAAGAAGCGCCGAGCCCTTACCGCCTACATGCTCTGGTGTAATAGCTACAGAAACAAGGTCCTCTCAGAAAACCCTAAACTCGGTAAGCTAGCATCTTACAGTCAAATCCCGTTATGACCAACCCCACATTACTTCCGTTTTTCTTCCGTCTTTACTTACATCCTTGGATTCTACATCATCGAATGGCACTAACCTATTGGAATATCCAAAGGCCCATCAAGCCAAGTGAAATAGCAGCCGAGGCTGATGCCTGGAGCATGTAACTGGCACCTGTACTGGTGGCACATAAAAAGCACCCTTCAAAATTTGGGCCTCATCGTGGCCATGACAAGTGACCGAAACCTTTGACAAATATACTGTGCTTGAGAAGACGTGTCGAGTCAAGCGAGATCGTAGTCATGGCTGATGCCAATGTTGCACAACTGGCACCCGTACCAGTGGCACATAAAAATCACCCACTACCCTCTTGGAGTGGTTGGCATTAGGAAGGGCGTCCAGCTGTAGAAACCATGCCATATCAGATTGGTGCTGCTCCCCAGTTCTCATTCAAACCGTCCAACCCATGCCAGCATGTGGGGCCTCACGGAGCCTATGACTAGTGACCGAGACCTCTGCCAATATGCTGTGCTTGAGAAGACCTGTCAAGCCAAGTGAAATCATAGTCGTGGCTGTTGCCGGTGTCATGTAAATGGTACCTGTGCCAGTGACACGTAAAAGGCACCCACTATACTCTTGGAATGGTTGGCATTTAGACAGGCGTCCAGCCATATAAACCATGCCAAATCAGACTGGAGTCTGGTGCCACTTATCAGTTTTTCAGTCAAGCCATCTAACCCATACCAGCATGGAAAACAGACATTAATTGGTAATGATGATTTAATCTGGGTTTAATCCTTTAGCATCCAGATTATTTTATCCAATGTAATGCTTAATTCTTCACATCATCATCGTTTAACGTCCGCTTTCCATGCTAGCATGGGTTGGACGATTTGACTGAGGACTGGCGAACCAGATGGCTACACCAGGCGCCAATCTGATTTGGCAGAGTTTCTACAGCTGGATGCCCTTCCTAACGCCAACCACTCCAAGAGTGTAGTGGGTGCTTTTACATGCCACCGGCACGAGGGCCAGTCAGGCGGTACTGGCAACGGCCAGTTTTGAATTAATCAAGCGTTATCTTCATAGCTTATAATACATTATCTCATAACTTCGAAGCCACCAGAAGAGAAAATGACCAGAAGAAGTCAAACGACAGGAGAGAAAAGGTTGACAAAATCAGCGTCGTCCTTTACCAACATTGCTATGCAGTCAATGCTGCTATGTAAGAATTGGTCTGCAGAGTCATCATCACCATAAAAGGAAGTGTTTAGCGAAGAAGAAAATAAATATTCGGATACAAGATAAAGCTGACAATGACAGCGATCTCATAGCTGCAAAGTTTTGACAATGTGATTGTATGTCTCATTAATGACATTTTAGGATAGGCGTGAGAGGCCAGATCTGGCCAGCTTCAACATAAAACATGTAGAATATTTAGGCTGAGCATGGCTGGGTATTTGGACTGGTTCAAATGTTAAAGGGTTGATTGATTTTCTTTTTTTCTTTCTTTTTCTTTTTTTTTTTTCTTTTATCCATGGTCATTCTTTTTTCCAGATTTTGCTCAAATTAGTCGAAGGCTTGGAGAAATATGGCAAAGCCTGTCTGAAAAAGAGAAGCTGGTGAGATCATTATTATTATTATTATTGTTATTATTATTAATATGGTGGCAAACTGGCAGAATCATTAGCACGCCAGGCGAAATCCTTCCCAGTATTTCGCCCGTCTTTATATATATTCTGAGTTCAAGTGTTGTCGAGGTCGACTTTGCCTTTTATTCTTTCAGGGTCGATAAATTAAGTACCAGTTGCATACTGGGGTCGATCTAATCGACTGGCCCCCTCCCCCAAAATTTCAGGCCTTGTGCCTATAGTAGAAAGGATTATTATCATTATTATTATTATTATTATTATTATTATTATTATTTTCCTCCTAAATCGGTGAGCTGGCAGAACTCAGAACTGTTAACACACTGGACAAATATACTTAGTGGCATTTCATCTGTCTTATGTTCTGGGTTCAAATTCCACCAAGGTCAACTTTGCCTATCATTCTTTCAGGATCAATAAAATAAGTACCAGTCATGTCCTGGGGATCAATGTAACTTTACCCCACTAAATTCCTAAGAAAGCAGCACATGCCATCAAAATGATGCTGGGGTACAAATATAGAAAGCCCATTATACCCATCATGACTACCCATCTGACTTGGCATAACCTCATCAGATGGGTATAATCCAAACAGGGTCAATGCCAGCCCCCTCAGGCTTCCAAAAGCACCATCCAAATATGGTCGATGCCAACCCCCTCTGGCCCCTGTCTCAGTGGCATATAAAAAGCACCTACTACACTCTCTGAATGGTTGGCGTTAGGAAGGGCACCCAGCTGTAGAAACACTGCCAGGTCAGATTGGGGCCTGGTGCAGCCACCTGGCTTCTCAGATCCCCAGTTGAACCGTCCAACCCATGCCAGCATGGAAAGCGGACGTTAAAC
>NC_069008.1:3146120-3147646 GCF_001194135.2 Octopus bimaculoides
GCATGGAAGGCGAACGTTAAACGATGATGATGATGATGATGATCTTCAGTGAAGTCTTTTTGGGTTAAATAATCTCTCTCTTCTATTTGAACTTTGAAATTTATAAACATATTAATTGTATACCAAAGCTTGTTCTTCAACTGAGTTATCCATAATCTATTACTGGCATTTATTGTATCAGTTCCAAATAGATGTAAAGTAAAATCAACTCGTGTTTAAGGACAAATTAAACACAGTAAAGTATTTAATTTAATATTCAACTGTTTCTGCTAACTTGCTATCTAAAAAGTAGAAGGATGCAAATTCTAGTTTTCTGCTTGGATATATGGATAACAAAGAAGAAAGCCAATGGTATTTAATGATTGCCTACAGTATTTATTTGCTTAATGTGCTACCTATACAGCATTCATTAGTATCTCTGTTATTTTTGTTGTTTAGTGCTAAGTCAGCTCTGATTGAGCATACATATCATTAAAGGCACTCTAGCCAGTGCCATTCCATATATTTAGTTATAGTTAATCTTAAACTATACTTATTCATTGTGTCCTTTTTCTTAAGACATTCAGATGTGATTTAAGAGATTTAACTAGTATTTCTGGCAGAAAAAATGACCACTTTGTGGTTCTCTCATTAGTGTGGTGCATTTGCATCTATGTAATTATGTGAGTTGGAAATGTGGGCTGAGAGTAAGGTGATTCAGGATATGATTCTTTCTAATTGAGGCACAAGGCCAGCAATTTTAGTGGGGGGGGGGGTAAGTTGATTTCTTCAACCCGTGCTTGACCTGTACCTTATTCTATCAACCCCAAAAGGGTGAAATCACAAACTTGACCTCGATGGTGTGATTCAGTATAATAATGATTCAAATGTATAAGTGACTAAGGTAAAATCAGAGACTACAATCTTAGGGCACAGATGAAGAAGGACCAGAATTATTAGAAATATTAATTTCCATCACAGTTAACCTCATGTACTAAATTATAAAATTATGAAGTATATGCCACAACTTATTACATTGTTGGAGGAACTATATTATACAGTCCAATAATATAGCCACTGTAGAGTCTACATCATGGAGACCATTGAATACTGGGTTGTTATAGACGCACAAATTGTGTCATTGTTGAGTCCCATAAACTATTAAGCCACAATTGAGGTGTCTTTCTGTAGTGTATTTAACACAAGTTAGTCAAGAACATCCCAGCTTTCCAGATTTAAACTCAACAATGCAATTTTATGAAACACTTATTATTTAGAAGACTGTAGCATCTATAGTATCATCATTGTCATCATCATTGTTTAATGTCCACTTTTCCTTGCTTGCATGGGTTGGACAGAATTTATTGAGGCAGATTTTCTATAGCTGGATGCCCTTCCTGCTGCCAACACTCACTTCTTTGCATTATGGTGACACTCATTTACAACTACTCATGCAACATCAAGGTAAGGAGACAGTATCTCATAAACACACACACACACACACACACACACATATATATATATATATATATATATACATATACATA
>NC_069008.1:3147656-3147993 GCF_001194135.2 Octopus bimaculoides
TACATGTACAATACACTTCTCTCAGTTACTATCTACCAAATCCAATTACAAGACTTTATAAATAAACTGATATATTTGAGTGTTACCTTGGCTGTGGTCACTGAAATATCATGTGAACTGTTGAACTTTTTGTTTAGGGACTATCCTGCAAACTTAGCCAACTGCAACTGTAACAGAGTAAATTATTGCAGAAGTAAATTTATTTTAATTTTCTTTTTCTTAGTTTGATAATGTTAAATCAACAAGGTAAACTTGACCTTATCCTGATTTTAGTGTTAGTACCAAATTCACCATCGTCACATCAGCTCTCTCTCTCTCTCTCTCTCTCTCTCTCTCT
>NC_069008.1:3148003-3158354 GCF_001194135.2 Octopus bimaculoides
TCTCTCTCTCTCCTTCTCCCTCTCTCCCTCTCTCTCTCTCTGGAAGAAATGCAACAGTCAAAGCAAATAAAATAGTAATGGTTAAATGTGGTAGACAACACTATTTTGCAAGAAGTTAAATAGATTTTTACTTTCAAATCACTCAACGGACAGCTATGACAAGTCATAATCAGATATCAGAATGTAATGGGGGATTTCTTTAATGCGTTGCATATATGTAATATAATATATAGTACTCAATGACACTCTGCTCATCACTTTGGACACGCATAGAGAACAGACAACTATTATTGGAAACTAGCTTTTTATACATTTTGGAAAAGATGACATCAAGCTCAAAGGCTCTTTGTTGCCAGGTGTTCATAAACATAAGATTAACATCATATTCAAGTTAAAGAACTTTAACCCTTTAGTGTTCAGAATAATTTGTCAAAAGTAGTCCTTATTTATTCACATTAAAAAAAAATTGTCTGATATTATTTTGTAGCTTCAAGATAGGAAAGATGTAATTGCTTATTTTTAGAATGACATTGCAGGGTAGGTGTGAGATGCTGGTTCTGGCCAGTTTGAGCATAAAATGTGTAGAATATTTGGGCCGGATACAGCCGGTTTAAACACTAAAGGGTTAAAGCAGCTATTGAAGGTGGTGGCAACAGCAATAGGTGGCAGAGATGTTGCTGCCGCTGCTGATCCTTGTAAACATTTCTGTGTGCTTTTTTTTTTTTTTTTTTTTTTTTTTTTTTTTTTTTTTTTACAAAACATCTTTCCAGTAAAAGCATTCATAAGACAGTTGTGTTCAATCTTTTGACTAACTCCTTGCTTTCTGATACTTTTCAAGACTTGACCATGGCAAACAAAATATAAAAGAATCATTTAATTTCTCTATGATTAAATAATCATTTTACAACCTGACAACCATTCTGTTTGACATTGGTATAATTGGGACAAATGCAATTCAGTCAACATGATTTATATCTCCCCTAAAAATAATTTCCTCCAGTAAGGTGTAGTAGATGCTATGGTAGCTTGACAAATTTTGTGAAACCACAAGCAACAGCTATAATATTGACAGTAGTAACAGAAGCAGCAGCAGCAGCACATGCAGCAGCAGATATTGATTTTCTATTATTAGTGAAAGCATGGCTGCATGATCAAAAATTTTACTTCACAACCATATGGTTTCAGGTTCTATCTCAATGCATGACTCCTTGGATAAGCCTCTTCTATCATAGCCTTTGAATTATCAATACCTTTTGAAATTTGATAGACAGAAGAAACTGTGTAAAGCCTTCTGTTGTGTGTATCTGCATGTATGTATGCTTGTATACACATATACATTCATACACGCACACACAAACATATGTATTTATTTATGTGTGTGTGTATGTTAAACATTTTCCAGTGAAAATAATAACACACACAAGACAAAATGGAACCAACTTTAGTTTATAAGATGAAAGAATTAGAAGTGTCTTTGACACTTTAAGTTTAAGCACTTCTTGAAAAGATTAGTCTCTGCCGTGCAGTTTTAGCTATGTTATAATTGTAAGGTTCTTTCATCTCTTACTTCTTTCAGTTGTAAGTCTGTGGCCATACTGGGGCCCTGCCTTGAAGAATTTTTCATCGAATGAATTGACCTCACTTCTTTTTATTTAAGCCTGATACTTCTGTCTATCTCTTTTGCTGAACTGCTAAGTTATGGGACATAAGCACACCAGCACCTGTTGTCAAGTGGTGGTGGGGGACAAACACAAAGACACACACACGCACACACACACTATAGGCTTCTTTTAAATTCCAGCTACCACGTCCACTCAAAGCTTTGGTCGGCCTGAGGCTAGAGTAGAAGGCACTTGCTCAAGGTGCCGTACAGTGAGACTGAACCTGGAACCGTGTGGCTGGGAAGTAAGCTTCTTACCACACAAACACTCCTCTATCAAGAAAGATCAGCAGATGTTTAGAAATTTTTTTTTCTCTTGCTAACATGTATTTGATTCATGATATATGTCTTTGAGGTTAAATACATCACTTAATATCAGTAAATTTATTCTCTTGCTGCAAGAAGGTTATGACATTTAAAGTGAAAATATACAACAGTGGTCCTGAACCCTTTTCACTGTGTGGTACAGGAGATAAAAATTTTTTTAAATAATTCCTGAAGCCCTTCATATGGAATGTAAAAGATTATTAGTGTACTTTGCATGGAAAAAAAACTGTTTTAAAGTTGAAAATTTAGAAATAAAAATATAGGAAACTATTGCCTATTTTGTTTCATTAGTCATATTTATGTACTACAAGCATTAGTATGAATTCTCAAAAGTCTTAAATTATCATCATCATTATTAAACAGCTGTTTTCCATACTGGCATGGGTTGGATGTTTTGACATGGAGCTGTCCAGACTTCAATTGTCTGTTGTGGCATGATTTCTATGGCTGGATGCCCATCCCTATGCCAACCACTTAACAAAGTGTGCTGGGTGCCTTTTATGTGCCACTGGCATGGATGCATTTATGCAGCACCAGCATGGGTGCATTTGCGCAGCACTGGCATGGGTGCTTTTTATGTGGTACCAGCACCCGAGAGAACAAGCCTGTATGTATGGAAGACAGTGATTTTTCTTGGCTTGATATGTATTTTTAAGTACAGTAAATTGCCACATTTCTCAGTACTTTGTCACTTCTTCAGTGAGACCCAGCGTCTGAAGATCCATTCTCACCACTGTGTTCCCCATCTTCCTGGGACTACTCCTACCCCTTTCACAAATTCCCTCCACAATTAGAGCTCAGCACTTCTTTATGCAAAATCTGTAGCACATCATTTGAGAACCATTGATGTAAGGGCTGTAGGTTCAGTACACTAATCATTTAACTAGCATGTCCCTTTAAAAGATAATTTTGTGAGTAGTTGTTGTTTTGTCCAAAATCAACCCTGATTGAGCAGACCCATACTCAAAGGCAATCCAGCTCATAACCATCTCATCTTTTGTTATCCACTATTATGAGAAGGTGCTGAAAAGTTCCTGGCCTTGGGTAAAAGAAAATACAAGAGGTTCAGTTAATTATGATTTTACTTGACATATTCTCCTCTCAGATCCACACACTTACTGCAATGGTCTTTCAGTTTTTTTTTGTTTTTTTTTTTAGTTTTTCTAAACTCTGTAAAAGAACTCAGAAGGTTGGACCACCAACCAGGCCTTTCACGATACCCTTAAAGCCAGGAAATCTTCAGCTACACATGATTTGACAAAATCATGTGTATGATCTGAGAAATATTTGGCTGCTATTCCTTCAACATTAAGAGACTTATCACTTGTTTGTTATGAGCTACTTTATTTCACCAATGTTTCTTATATCCCACCCTCTGTATCATTGAAAACACAATACTGGTCATAAATTTCCACCTTACAATCACTGCTGTTCTATTTTACAACTAGGTTAGATGTATTTATGTTTCAGTTTGACAGGGTGACAACAGATTCCACATTTAGAACAAATATTTTCCCATCCAAGTTAACCCAAGGAAAGAAGGGATGAATAGAGTAAATAAAAAGCTTATGAGAGAAGCAAATTAAGGATGTCAACAATTCTTACTTGAAATGTCTTCGTAGTTTGGTCTATTTCTTTCCTATCAGTTTACAAAACTTAACTTTCACCTGGAGAAGTTAAGTACAAAATAACCTAACATGAAGAAGGTTTGGAAAAAATTAACAGATATAATTAACAGGAGTGTGACTTAAAAGGGAATACCAAAGCATAGTTTTCAGCAACTCCTTAAAGCTAATCTAAGAGACAATACCACAAAGTTTTGTGATACTCCAGTACTTGTCTGGTACTTATTTTATTGACCGCAGAAGAATTTGAAGCAAAGTTCTTTCAGTTTTCATCTATCAAAGCCACTCACAAGGCTGTGTTTGGTCTGGGTTTATAGTAAAAGATGCTTGTCCAAGGTGCTATGCAGTGGGACTGAACCTGGAACCATATGGTTGGGAAGCAAACTTCTTACCATTCAGCCACACCAGCACCTAAAAATTCGAAAGTTTAATTAAAATGTGAAAAACTTGTGTAATTTTACTAAGATATTTTTGGAAAAAAATATAAAATTTCAACACCGACACAAAATTGTGTAGAAATTATCTTGGTAAGATTACGAAAATGATTTTTACATTCTTTTAACTTTCAAGTCTTTTGTTCTTATGAACCATTAATTTTAGTGTGTTGTTCAACCATATCGTAAGTTGTTTGCCCATTATGGATATTCTCTGCACTAATTTTCAGCTGGAATGGCAATGTGCCTTCTCATTTCCTGTCTGGGAAATGGTTCAGAACTTTATACTTGATACCTTTCCAATTTATTTATGAATCTGTTCTCCGGGGAAAATTTTGGACCAGAAAATATTTGACTGTGGAAAGAAAAAGAAAATATTATCATTGTTTTCATACTTGAGGTAGCCTAATATTGGTATGCTGTGTAATAATACTTTTGTATAATTTCATTAGACAGCTTCAATTGTAATTTTACCAACACCAAATACCATGGAAGAGATAAATGTATTATTTAATTTTTTTATGTTTCTGTCAGAGAAATATTCCTCTTTACTTCTTAAATTTTTTAATATAATTAAAAAAACAAAACAAAAAACCCCTTCCATTTCTCTTCTCCAATTATATTTATTCAGTTGCCATTCTCTATCTCAAACCTTAATTCTCTGTCTGTTGCTGTTATACATCCAGTAATCAATCTCTCTCTCTCTCTCTCTCTCCCCCTCTCTCTCTCTCTCCCCCTCTCTCTACCACATGTTCTTTCTGTCCTTTTCCCTCTTTTATCTCTCTCTGTCTTTGTTTCTATCTCCCCCCTCTCTCATATCTTGTCCAGAAACCTTCTTTTCATTTTCTCTGAGGATTAAGAAAGCATGTAGTACATTAACTTTTGTTATTCAATCTTCTGTTTTTTATTGAAAATATACATATGGTGTAGGTGTGTGTGGTTTAGGTGCTGGAACATTATTGATTCATTGGCTGTTGGATTTAATCCAGTTAGAGATATTGTTCTGTCTTTATGAATAAGATGTTGGTCTATTGAATGAAGAAAATATGCCACTCCTATCCATACCTTGGACAAGTAGTTATTAGGTGCTGTAAAACATATGCTCAAGTAATTCATGAAAGATATTAAAAATAAAATAACAAAACAAACCATATGAAAATGTAATTAGTTTGTTTGCTTATGATAGGTTTCTTAACCATTTAGGATTGAAAGATTGCTTTCTAGGTGATATATCCACAATAATTAAGTTTAGTGTTAACATATCGAGTACAGTTAAAAGATCAATTAGAAATAATTATATAGTATTAAAAAAGGCAATATTAATCATTAATTAATATTTAATGTTTAATTACTCTGGCAAGTCTGGATATATTTCAGTCTTATTTGACCTTCTCAGTAAAGCATAAATGTAATGGCTGTGTGATTCTCTCATCACTACTGCTGCCAATATGTGCAATATTGTACACATACAATATTGTATTTGTATAATATTGTATGCATCTTGTTACCATATTTATCTCACTTCAAAAGAATATAACACTCTAATCAGATATATATATAAGCATACATATCCATACAGCTGCATACATATATTTCTTACTATTTTTTTTATTTTCATCTTTTATCATGACTGTGGGATTATAAATTCACACTACACTACTTAGCTTAATGAATATTGTAGGTAAGTGAATTCTATTCCAGATTGTAATTCACATTCAGTTGTACAACAGAAGAAAGTACAATATTATACTTGCCATAGATATTATACTTGCCTTTTCATTCCTATCTATCTAAGACTACCTCTGGTTTCATGATTCAATTTGAATTAAAATCTTCCATCATAGAACTTTTTGTCACATTCAAATGCTGGTTTGATAAATAAATTAGTTATTTTATAAAATCCCTCCAAATTTCTTTTGATTATTTTCAAAATTACTTGAATCACACAAGGAACATCATATTTCAGTAGATATATGCTAGTAAAATGGTTAAATTAGTTCAATTTACTTAAGGAAAATGTCTTCAATCATATAAGGAATGTATTTTCCTTTTGTATTATCAGAATAGTTATTGTGCTTTCATATGCAGTATCACAGACATTCTTCTTGCTCTATTCTACATTACTTATGGATATTGACTGTAATTTGAAAGCACAGAACGTCTTCCATTGAAGTTTCATAGCTACAATATTGAACCAGCTGCATGGTTTGTCAGCCCACATGGAGGATATTTTCATGAGGCACCACATGTGTGGATGGCTATTGGCTCACATAAAGCTCATCTGTCTTTTTATGGGTCTTCTTTCTTAGTTCTGCAGATTATCCACAACACTCTCTTCACCTGGCAAACCAAGTGGCCAAGTTGGTTTAGTCACTGACCACCTGATCATGAAACACTGAGTTACATGGTAACAGTAGCGAAATGGTATTTTCCTGACTTACTACGACATGGTATTGAAGAAATTTGCTTATCAGTCTTAATATTTTTTTTTTCTTTTACCTGTTTCAGCCATGAATAATTTTTAGTTGGATGAATTGACCTCAGTACTTATGTTTATTTTAAAGCCTGGTACTTATTCCATCACTTTCTTTTCCTGAACCACCAAGTTTTGGGGATGTAAACAGACCAACACCAAATGTCAAGTGGTGGTGGAGTACAAACAGACACAAAGACACACACACACAGTGTGTTTCTTTCGGTTTCTGTCTCCCAAATCCACTCATTGAGGCCTTGGTCAACTCAACGCTATAGTAGAAGACACTTGCACAAGATCCTACCCTATGGGACTGAACCTTGAACCATGTGGTAGGGAAGCAAGCTTCTTACACAGCCATACCTGCACATATAATAAATATATAATAATTAATTTAGGAATCTTGCAAAACAAA
Source organism: Octopus bimaculoides (assembly GCF_001194135.2). Lineage (NCBI taxonomy): Eukaryota > Metazoa > Mollusca > Cephalopoda > Octopoda > Octopodidae > Octopus > Octopus bimaculoides. The sequence continues at coordinate 3,154,938 of NC_069008.1, forward strand.
TACATAATGTGAAATTATGCATTGAAACATTGTTATATTTCAGAACGGTCATTTTCTGTTTTCTTTTTGTCTTTTTTTTTTTTTAACCAAATAAATACATCCACAGTATATTTGTTCTTCACTTCAGATTTATTTCACTATTGTTCTTATTTTATGTCCTTTGGAAATATTTTGTCACACATCTTGTAACGTCTTGTGAAAAAATAAATCTGAAGTGAAGAACAAATATAGTATGTGTGTATATTTGGCAAAAATAAATAATAAAATGACCATCCCTAAATATAACAATAATTAAATTTATCATTTCAAAGTATGTAATTACTTATGCTTAACAAATTTAAGTGACCAGACACTACACAACCTTATTTATGATAAATTATTACTTCTGACTTATTTGTCATATTGTTGTTGTATATAGTTAATCTTCAATTCAGCTCTGATCATAGATGATCCAGCCATGATGATCTGAACTTTCCATGTATATCTAGAACCACATTATTCAACTCGACCTTCTTTTCTATGATGGCAAAGAGTGATTTGAAGGAAATATGGCTATCATTTCTAGTGGGTCAGATGACAATGCAGAGACTCATGTCTTCAGGTGCTTCAGTATTGGATGACAAGTTCCCTACAGCTGACAGAAATACTTCTGACATATAGAAGACTTAAAACACAGGCTATTTTCATGTAAGATTTGAAAGGGGAAATAGTTGTCATTGGAAAATAAATTAATGAAGTTAGAGGTGACAGAAAGGTCATTAATGAAGTTAGAGGTGACAGAAAGGTCATTAATGAAAAGGTAAAAGAGGAGAATTAGAGATAACAGAACCCTAGTATGCAGTTGAACACACACACACACACAGTGACATGTATCAACTTATATATCAATACATTGTAATTATCTATTAAAGGAAAGAAGAAAGGAAAGATTTTTTTTGTTTGTTGTTTGTTTTTTGTGACGTTCCCTTCTTAAGAGAATTTATATGAAAAGGTCATGAAGATAAGAGAAAATATCCTATTTAAATTGCATTGTTTAGAATTTTTTTTATATATATTAGCATGGTTTATAGAATGTAGACAACAATATAGAATCATGTATTTCAGATCGTCTCTCAAGTATCTTGAGTACAAACATGTTTAACAATACATAATGCAAGCATACTAATAGATATATTTTTCATTATTTTTACTTTAGAAGTTATTGTCAAAGAATGTAACTTTCTAAAACATTCTTCAATCAATTGTTGCATATAGACCAAGTGATTCAAGAAATTATCAAAACAGTTTATTTTCTGGTTTTGTGATTAGCATTTCATCATTATTGTTTAAGGTAAAATGCTGCTTTAGAGAATGAAAAATAAAAGCTATGAGTGGGGTGGGTATCAGTGAACAGTACCTAGGAACTAAGTGAATGAGCCAAGAGAGAGCCTCTGTGTAGTTTATTGACCAACTAGAAATAGCTGTCAAATTTCCTTCATATCATACCCTCCACTCTTTAAAAAAGGAAGGATATATTAAATAATACAGTGCTAGATGTACTCTCTGAAAATAAGATTGAATTGCAATGTTCTTTGTTGGATCAGGGTTTCACTTATGGTTGAACTACATACCAATTAAATGGAAAGCTAGATGTCAGGTTATCTTCATGGCAGTTAGGATACACAGCAGCTAGGAGGCTGCCAATATCTCCCCCTCTTTCAAAAGCAGTATGAAATATTTTGAATTGCAAGATAGTCTATCAGAACAAATAACAATATCAGAGATAAAGTGTTCCAAATGATATGGATGCATTTGCCATTACTGATAATGAAGCAAAAAAAGACTTAGAAGTATTTCTGTAAGAGGTTTTTGAAAACATCAGTTCTAAAAGAATAAAGAAAAGATATAACAAACATGAAATCAAGTTGGGTTTTGGAGACAGGGTGAACTGCAAGGATACTATGGTTAATTAGTAAGATACTGAAAGAAAGAGAAGATATACTGGCATTGTATGTGTTACATACTTTAGTTAATCAGATTATATTGCAAAGTGTTATTTCTGATGATATGCAGCACAGTACCTTGTAATTAATACATTAGTAAGTGATGTATTAAAAGGTAAAATATTACAGATTTAAACTAATTGAACTATCTTTGATGGAAAGGATTCTAATGAAGCTTGCAGTTTTGGTTTGTAGAAATATGTGGAACCATATCTTATGTTAAAGGTAACAGCTGAAGAATACTTTAACAAACGTAGGCGTAGGGGTGGCTGTGTGGTAAGTAGCTTGCTTACGAACCACATGGTTCTGGGTTCAGTCCCACTGCATGGCACCTTGGGCAAGTGTTTTCTACTATAGCCTCGGGCCGACCAAAGCCTTGGGAGTGGATTTGGTAGACGGAAACTGAAAGAAGCCTATCGTATATATATATGTATATATATACATATATATATATATATGTGTGTGTGTGTGTATTTGTGTGTCTGTGTTTGTTCCCCCAACATCGCTTGACAACTGATGCTGGTGTGTTTACGTCCCCGTAACTTAGCGGTTCGGCAAAAGAGACCAATAGAATAAGTACTAGGCTTACAAAGAATAAGTCCTGGGGTCGATTTGCTCGGCTAAAGGCAGTGATCCATCATGGCCACAGTCAAATGACTGAAACAAGTAAAAGAGTAAACAACAAACAACTATTTGCATTTATGTGTCTGGAAAAACTTTTGACATTATTGAATTTAATTGACTATGAGTAAGTTGCATCTGGGAGTTGAACAAGTATTGTATGAGAGTCAAGATTGTGCTAGGCATGAAGTTTAAAATATAGACTTTTGTTCATTAAGATGCTATCCTCAACATCTTCCTCTTAATCCTATACTTTGAAAAGCTCCGGACTGGATTTTCATGGTAGTTTTCTTATTTTGCTAAACTACAAAAGAAGTTGAAATGTGTCAAAGCAGTTGGAGATGGTCACACCTACGAATCTTGATATTAGTTATGACAGTGTTAACATATTTAGTGCTGGGAGCATTAAAAAGTTTTCTAGAAATAATTATGCACTGAAGCAAAAATACGATATTAGTCAGTAACTAATAAAATTTTAAATACTTTGTGTTGGCACTCCGTCGCTTACAACGTTGAGAGTTCCAGTTGATCCGATCAACGGAACAGCCTGCTCGTGAAATTAACGTGCAAGTGGCTGAACACTCCACAGACACGTGTACCCTTAACGTAGTTCTCGGGGATATTCAGTGTGACGCAGTATGACAAGGCTGGCCCTTTGAAATACAGGTACAACAGAAACAGGAAGAAAGAGTGAGAGAAAGTTGTGGTGAGAGAGTACAGCAGGGTTCGCCACCATCCCCTACTGGAGCCTCGTGGAGCTTTAGGTGTTTTCGCTCAATAAACACTCATAACACCTGATCTGGGAATTGAAACC
>NC_069008.1:3159925-3166668 GCF_001194135.2 Octopus bimaculoides
TATATATATATATATATATATATATATATATATTTTCACCAGTTAATGTTTAATTTATTGATTTCACTTATCCTTATATTATATAACAGGTCTTCATCATATTTGTTTACTGCTCAGCTTTTCAACCAAACAGATTGTAGGATGTTAACTTCTCCATTTAATTCGTATTGTTTATCACACCCTTTTAACCCCTTCTCATTATCATTTATTTTTTAAATTTTTGTCATTTTTGCCATTTACGATTGCACTTTTGCTGTTGTTTTATGCAAGTATTAATTGTCTGATTGGAACAGTTTCTTAATGTTGCCCTACATACACAATTTGAAAACATTGTTTCATAGTGAAACTAGAACCCATTTAGCTTTTTAAGAAGATTTAGTCAACTAAATATACACTAAAATCCAGAAACAGAAGAAATGGTTATGTCCTGTGTCAGCAAGAATTAATCCATATGAGAATTTGTTGGAAATTTAGTATGTTAATATGTTGTGAAGAGTGAAACAATCTTATGCTACAGATTCTTGCCTTTAATCCAAGGGAAATTATATATAGAAATATTGAAGACTTGGTCACAAAATTTGATAAACTGTATTACCACTATAACAGAATTTAGAATCTTAAATCTGCCAAGTGTTATTTGGACCCCTCACTCACCATACCTTTGAACTTCAATTTCTATCAACTACTCCACATCGTACCTCTGTCATGGTATAACTATGACCCATGGGACTCTCTGAATATCATGCCTAATGAAAAATTGCCTTTTTTAGTAACATGGTCCACCTGATAATGAGCCATGTCTCATGTGGCCTGCTTCTTGGAAAGGGTTGCCTATGTCTGTTCTCTCCCCGGAATGTAATATTCAAAATATAGTATTTATCACAAAATGATATCCATGACTGTTTAAAATTCAAAATTTCAAATGTTTAAATAGAGTAGTTTTTAAAAAAAATTTTGAATCTATTTTTTAAAAAAACATTAATAATATTAGAGACAAATCTTCTATTGGACAGGATGTTTGTCTATCGTAAGTTGTTTCTCTGGTGAGCAGGTATCTACTTTCCAGATGCAGTTTATTGCAGAATATAATTCTGTAGCTAAAAATGTTGACATTTTTAATAAAACAACCCTTTAGGTACTCTTCTGTAGCATCTGAAAATTTATTAATTAATAAACAATGCCTATGTATTATATAATTTGAATAAAAGTTAATAAATTAATTGATAATATAAAACCTGTATGTTAAAAGATATTCAGTTGTTATTTAAATATTATTGATAGTCACAAGTCTAAATAATTTTGTGTCACATAAGTTTATGTACTTACTGTATGTATCTTTATACTATATACTATTGAAATCTTCTTACTAGGTACAAACAAGGTTTTTTTTTTTCAGTTTCGTTGCATGAATGAACTGCAATATATTAATGGTACTTAATGGCTCCAGTGTTGAAAGACAATCTAGAATTTTATTGTTTCAGCCATAGTCATTGCTCTTTTATTAATATTAATTTCTTATTAGGTACATATTCAGTATTTGTAGGGGGAGAAAGAGAGTGTCGTCGATTAAATTGACTCTCTAGTGTATTAATGGTACTTGATTTATTAACTGTAGAGAAATGCAAACTAGAGTTGATCTCTGGCAAGATTTTAACTCAAAACTTTAAGGAAGAAAGTAAATACTACAAGGTATTTATTTCAGTGCTCAACTGTTTCTGCCAGTGGGTTGTTCTTTTTCTTATCATATTGATTTCTAGCATAGGCATATGGTGTCCCATTTGGGGAATGGCTTTAGTTAATCAATTGACTGGATGTTTATTTCTCATTATATTGATATCTTTAATGAAGGCTTTATCTGTTAACTATTCATATCAATTTGGACAGCCACAAGAAATTATTATCTTTGTAACTATTTTTGAAAGTGTTTTTTAATGTTTTTATTCTGTTGTTTATATGAAATCAGTTTGTATGTTAGTTGCTTTTTTGAAGAGAAAAAGGTTATTTATTTATTTATTTTTACAATACTTTTCATGATCTTTTGCTTTATTTAAATGTTGCCTTTTGGATGTGTCTGTAACTTGTAATATTAAATAGTTTAGTGAATGCAATTTCATATCAAATTACATCTATAATATGGTTGATTTTAAGGATTTATTGGAGTTGTTATATTTATTTTTTACATGGGTGATGAAAAGGATGGGAAAATTTTTCATTTATAAGAGAGAGGAAAATAAACTACAATGTTGATGCCATAAATTATGATGTTGTTGCTATAAAGTACAATGTTGATGCCATAAATTACGATGTTTTCTGACAATATTAAATAGGTAAGTGCAGTGAAATGGCTTCTATCAGGAAATAAAATCAAGCCAAAAAAGCTAGCAAGTGAGTCTATATATACTCACTCAACTTTCTAGAAATCAAAAGCACATCGCCATCAGATCATCTTAAAACATTGGAAGGATATAGTTAACAATGTAGATGTGGTTATACTATGTATGAGAAAAATGGGATTGTCATGGCTAGAATTCCTTTGTTGTTCATCAATACTAGCCTTAGGCTAAACCACAGATCTTCACTGGGAGCTTACTTCTACTATCAAATGTCAGAAGTATTATACTAATATGAAATACCATTTTTGCAAATTTGATACCTTAGTTCTATCAGTTTAACAATATTTAGTTAACAAGCAGCTGCAATACTTCATCTAGATGAGATTTGGTGGATATTCTCTATTGAACAAACTAATTCATTAATATTGCCTCCTCTAACTGCTGTTAGTAATATATTTGTATTTTTTAATGTTTCTGAAATATTTGGGTTTGATATTATTAGCTGCTAGAGTTACTGTGTTAAACATTGGTGAATTAAACAGAGCTACAAATTCACTGAATTCATACTTGCCTTGAATTGTAAAAATTATTGCAAAGGCAATCTTTTAATATTATTGATTATAGTTGTTGGATTTGGATACATTTTGAGCTTCAACTGTATAAATTTTAATTTATGAAACAGTATACAAGAAACCTTTTGTCTGTTTGAAAGGCAATCTCACTCAAACTGTGCAATAATTGCTCATAATAAATTCATTAGGATCTACTATTTGAATGGCTCTTCATTTGTAGTTGTGTGGCAATTTCTTACTGGGTTTTGAAATATATTCCAGCAAGCAGCAATTGAATAAATGAAAGCATAAAACAAAATAAGGGAAATCTCTCTTGTATAGTTTCCTATTCAGTGTATGAACAATTACCAGAGTTCAGCAATGGTAATCTAATTTATGGAAAATTAGTTATTCTAATTAATTGATTGCATTATTCATTGATTATTTGTCAAATCATATTGCTATTATTATTACTTATAAAACATCAGTTCTTCTAAAAGATGCTATTATTGATTTGTTATTGGTTTAAGTGACTTGGTGCATGTAGTAGAAGATTGATCAAGTTTCATTTCGTAATTTAATATAGTGGTTTCTCTATGCTGGAGTTAGATTCTGTTAAATCTTACATTATCATTGGTTTTCCTATTCATTGGTCTGTGGTCAGTAAAATAATTGCCAGTAAAATAAGTCTGATACCGAGGCTGATCTTACTGAGTAGAGGAAAAAGTAAAACATTTTGTTAGTCTAATTATTTAATTCATAATTGCAATAATTGATAATTATATGAAAGAATCTAGAATATCTTTGTTCTTAGTACCTATTAAACTTCAGCTGTTGAATAAAACCCTTCTCTTTAAATTCTTTAAATTTTCAAGATATTTATCTTTTCATTGTATTTTGCGCATTTTTCACTTGAAGAACATTTTGAAATAATCGAGTTATATATAGTAAATGTTATGTTCAGATTGTGAAAGTAATTCTTTATTGGATTAATAGAAATATTATTCAGATTATTTTGTTTTTATATGCAATATTGGTTTCTAATTTTTCAAGGAAATTACCTCAAATTCCCTTGGTGAAAAAAAAAAATGTTATAATTAGAATCAATAATCCCAAAATGTCTCTAAAGAAATATGAAAATTCTGATAATGTTTCTAGATTATAAAAATTTTTATACTAGAAATCTAGTGGATTCTGAAAATCATTGTACATTTCAATGATTTTCTGTTTGTTACTTGGCTTAAGGAAGAGAGCAGAGCACAGCTTTTCTAGGAGTTTGTATTCAAATTAATCTTCTGATATAATTGATAACTTTTAGGAAAGTATGGACAAGGAGGACATATTTAAAGAGCTGTATTTCTATGGAAGAAGGACTGGAGAAATATTAATAATGGTAGTAGTGAGATAGTTGTTGTGAACATGGTAAGGATGATGATGATTGGCAGAGAGACTGGTACATCAAGTGGATTTGGGCAGTGGATGGCACAGAGCTTGCTGGTTCAAGGGAATAGACATTTCTGTAGTAACAGAAAAGACACAGACAACAATACAATATGAGTGCTAGTGTTTATATCACGTTGGTAAAAAAATGTTAACCACTCATTCTCAGACCTTTTCTGAAATATAATCCAAAATAATTGTGTATAGGATCTTTTGCTGTACTCTAATGTAGATTACACTTGTGCTTTATAAAGGTTGTCCAAAATTGAAATATTTTCCCTGCTCAAAAAGGAATTCTAGCTTTCAGAATGCAAATTTAATCATTTTAGTTATTATTTTGATGAGAAGTCATAGAAAATAGTGAGGTTTATTTGAAAAAAGAAAACAATGCAAAGATTTTCTTTTACTGACTGTCAGTTATGAATACGGAGGTCGACTTATTCTCATTAGACGCTGTTTCCAAGATCTCTGCAGATAAAGTGGTGTGTATTGAGTAGGAGATGTCTAAGTTGTGTGTGGAATGATTTTTTGCTTTGGTTAGAAGCACTCGTGGAAATGTATTTTGTGCAGTGATAAAAATATCACATAAGCATACATTGGAATAAATGAAATATGGCTTGGCAAAAGGTTTAGAGACACACATTGTGATGCAGTAGTTTGACAAGAGGATGGATGAGTGGAAGACATAAGTGGGTAAGCATTAATAAATAGTGGTTAAGCATTCAAAAATAGTTCAAGGTTTTGTTGATGTTGAGCAACAATATCGTTTTCACCAAAGTTCTCCAGAACAAAGAGTACTGCAATGTGATGTAGGAAAGCATGTCTTGCTGTAAGTTGGAGTAGAGACTTAGGGAAAAAGAAAGTCGAGGCTCTGCATGCATCAGTTGTCTCTGATAAAATGGATATGTAAAATGTGTGTACATTTCATATTTCTAAATATATACTGGAACAATGTCAATAATATAAAGAGTCCCATAAATTATTTTTCAAAATATTTTGGTATATCTCTGCATTCATTCTACCATCTATCACATGTAAATTGTCAGTGCCATTTGCAGACAAACACCCCTACACAATGATGTTGCCACCTCCAAACTTTATGCAAATTTTGTCCAAACAATTCAATTTCGACTCGTCTGTCCAAAGAACATTTTCCCAGAATGTATCAGATTTATCTTTATGTTCAAAAACAAATTTTAAATGGGCATCTCTATGCCTTTTAGTCAACAGCGGAGTTTTTCTAGGAGAGCATGACTTCAGTTAATTCCTATGAAGTTCATTGCTGATTGTTCATAGTGTAACACTAGTCCCTGAAGCTAACAAATCTTCTTGCAACTCCTTTCTGGTGATCATTGCGTTTTTTTCGATACTTCTCTTCATTTTTCTTAAAGATCTAGGGGAAATCTTGCATGGTGCACCAGATCTTATTCTGTTTTCAACAGTTCCCGATTTTTTATATCTTTGAATAAATGAAGATTTGGTAGAAAATGGAATACAAAGGGTCTCTGATATTTTCCTGTAACTTTTACCTACTTTCCACTGTTCAATAATTAAGTTTTTCACTTAATTTGTGAGTTCTTTATTTTTGCCATTATTACGACACTACTTTATGTTGTCTCAGTGCTGAATGAAGAAGCTAGCGTTTTGACACTTAAAAATGACCACTGATAAGATTATTGGAACAAACGAGAAAGTTTTAGTAAAAAAAAAATAATTTTAACAGTATTTTGTGGCATAGAAACTCATAAATTTATTCTGTGCGAATACTTTTTTCACCCCTAAATATTTATAATTGTATATAAATTCATTAGTTTCTATAATTTATTAGTTTCTTTTGAATATTCTTAGTTTATGCATGTGTATGCAAATATAGTATTGGTATATCCCATTTATGTTCATTAGAAATTAAATAAAGAATTTTGATATGTACGAATATTTATTTCTCCCCACTGCATATATATATATATATATATATATATATATATATATATATATATATATATATATATGTATATATGTGTGTGTGTGTGTGTGTATAAGGGATGACCACTAGGTGGACATCCAATATGCTAGAAAGAGGTCATCAACAATCCAACCACAGAAAAATAATGTTCTCCAGAAAAATTTCGCAAAAATGCAAGAACAGGAAAAAATGAGAAATATACAAAATAAAGAATTACCTATGGACTGCAGTTTCAAACCTTAACGTTATACTTATGTAATAACATCCATGTTCTCATCAACATAGATGTTCTAGAATCAATATAATTTGCAGAACTATACACAAATTGTCTTCATGAAACAAGACTTGCATATAGTTCTACCAATTACATTGGGACTAGTTTTTATTAGGCCACTTGGTTTTAAATCGAATTAATATTCGATTTATCACCCTATCTATATAAATAATACTTTAAAT
>NC_069008.1:3166678-3167325 GCF_001194135.2 Octopus bimaculoides
ACATTGGGACTAGTTTTTATTAGGCCACTTGGTTTTAAATCGAATTAATATTCGATTTATCACCCTATCTATATAAATAATACTTTAAATAGTTATGTTCTCCAGCTGGCAACATATACTGCAGTGAATTATTCACTGCAGAATTTTTTCCGGAACTTTGCGTGCCAGAGCTGAGGCATTTTGAAAAATAGCCCCAATGTAACTGTTGACTATTTTGGTGTGCATGTACAGCCATCTGTGTATGTGCGAGGAGATAGATATATATGTGTATGTCCCCCTCAAATGTGATGACAGTGACTGTTGACTATTTTGGTGTGCATGTACAGCCATCTGTGTATGTGCATCTGGGCACACATATGTACTCATCATTCTATGCTTTTGTATCCATAGATATCTACGTATGGTTATGTATACAGGCATAGGCATGTATATTGGAGTGTTTATAACTTTATATGGTTTTATATATTGTTTGTAGGCTTTTTTATGTGCCTTATATTTTTATATTTTCATTTTTTATTTTTTTAACTTTATTCTTATGTTATATTTGTATTTAATTTTGTAAATCTCTGAAGAATCCTAGCGAATCATGCATGTACCCCCATTACATCATTTTCATCTACTAATTACTCCAGCGTACGGGAGCTATA
>NC_069008.1:3168966-3171155 GCF_001194135.2 Octopus bimaculoides
TATATATATATATATGCATATATATTTATGTGTGTGTAGGAGGTGTCTGTGTGTGCATGTTATTGTCTCCTTGCCTTGATATCAAGTGTTAGTTGAAATGAATGTAATCATACAAATGATATCCTTAGTTTATCTTCCATTTCTGGTCACTAGGAATTATTATCTTACTTAAAAACATGTGAGGGCTGGCAATTGGAAGAGCATTCAGCTGTAGAAAATCTGCCTCCACAAATTTCATCTGACCCATGCAAGTATGGAAAAGTGGCCATTAAATCAATGATGATGACAATAATATTTTCATTCAGAGTTTAATTTCAATATTGTGTCACCTATAAAGGTGGTGAACTGGCAGAATTGTTAGCACTCAGGGCAAAATGCTTAATGGCTTTTCATCCATTTTTACATTCTGAGATCAAATTCCACTGAGGTCGACTTTGCCTTTCGTCCTTTCAGAGTTTATAAAATAAGTGTCAGTTGAGCATTGGGTCAGTCTAATTGGCCTATCCTTTCCCCGAAATTGCTGGCCTTGTACCAAAACTTGGAAGCAATATTGTGTCTTGTATAGAGAAACACGATTGCTTTGCCAGTTTAATAATGCTCATCTGTTGCAAACTTATACAATCATGTGTAATTTTTTTTTTGTTCCAACTGAAAGTAAACCTGTATGTGTGTATGTAAACTCCTCTGCATACAGAGAATTCTCCTTCCCACCCCCAACATAATCTAAGCAGCAGTAGCTTGTACATATTGCCTTTTTTGTTAAACAGTTCTAAAACACTTAATGTATTGTAACTAATCAATGACCACACTGTAAACACTCCAAATACTTTTAACTTGTTGTGATACCTTTGTTAGTAAAACATGCTGTTGTAATGTTTAAATATTGCTTTTGCATTTGTTGTTTGGCTAAACTCTCATTTTCAACTACATTCATGTCAGCAAATGTTTCTTGTATTTTTTGGAATTTTAACATCAAATTACTCACCTACTCACTCATAATAAAAAATTAGTTTCGTGCAGTCATCATCATCATTGTTTAACGTCTACCTCCCATGCTGGCATGGGTTGGATGGTTTGACAGGAGCTGGCCAGCCAGGGGCCTGCACCATGCTTCTGCGTCTGTTTTGGCATGGTTTTTACAGCTGGATGCTCTTCCTAACACCAACCACTCTGTGGAGTGGGTTAAGTGTTTTTTTATGTGGCACTCGCACAGGTGAGGTCAGTTTAGGCATGGCTTTTACAGCTGGATGCCCTTCCAAATGCCAATCACTTTATAGTGTAGACTGGGTGCTTTTTAAGTGGAACCTACACTTAATTGGTATTTTAGTTATTTATCCTGAAGAAAGAAAAGGCAAAGTTGGTCTCAGCAATATTTGAACCCAAAGCACAGAGAAAAGAATGAGTTCCCAAGTAACTTTGCAAAACAAAGAATCTTTGAGAGGGGAAGGGGCATTAGAGGAGGTGATCTTGTGTCAAATGATGAATGGTTAGAATGTGACAGAGAAACAGAAACAGATGTCCTGCTGCAAAGAAGGTTCCTGGTTACCCAGTTAGGGAGAGTAAGAGAGAGAAAGAAAGAGTGTGAGAGTTAACAAGAATGTGGGTAGAAACAGGTGTGCTGCTGAGGAGGAGGGACATGGTTACTTAAAGAGAGAGGGAGAGTTAACAAGAAAGAAGTGTGCTGCTGTAAAGGAGATACATAGTTACCTAGCAAGAGAAGGAGGGAGAGAGAGTGATCAAAAATGAGGGCAGAAACCGGTTTGTTAGTGTAGAGGAGATGCAAAAAAAAAAAAAAAAAAAAAAAAAAAAAAAGGATGGATATTTAACACATGTTTCAAGATTCACAAGACCTGCTTGAAATAATAGGCATATGTCCTTCAAATTCCTTGGAGAAGGAAAAGAGAAGCAACTTATATATCCAATCTCTGGTCAGAAATCTCAGTCATTTTGGTCAATCTTATTATTACTCTTTTACTTGTCTCAGTCATTTAACTGTGGTCATACTGAAGCAGCGTCTTTAGTTGACCAAATCAACCCCAGGACTTACTCTATCAGTTTCTTTTGCCGAACCGCTAAGTTATGGGGACGTAAACACACCAGCATCGGTTGTCAAGTGATGCTGGGGGGACAAACACAGACACACAAACATATACACATACATACATACATAATATATATATATATATATA
>NC_069008.1:3171220-3184406 GCF_001194135.2 Octopus bimaculoides
TTAAGCAAAATAATATATTCCTCTATACACAATCATATAAAAAAATCCACCTTTTTTTTGTATTTATTTTTACTCGCATATATATATATATATATACGACGGGCTTCTTTCAGTTTCCGTCTGCCAAATCCACTCACAAGGCTTTGGTCAGCCCGAGACTATAGTAGAAGACACTTGCCCAAGGTGCCATGCAGTGGGACTGAACCATGTGGTTGGTAAGCAAGCTACTTACCACACAGCCACTCCTACGCCTATGTATATATTTTTATCCTCCTTCTAATCTTTCTTTGTTCTCCTTTCTTTCACTCATTCTTACTTTCCTTCCTTGCATAGAATGTAGTAAAAGGATTGGTGGGGCTGTGATATGAATGTTCTTTTCTTAGCTTTACATGTTACTGGTCACAAGGGAGAGGGAGGAAGGGAAGGGAGAGAGTGAGAAAGGGAAAGGGAGGGAGAGACAGAGAGAACGAAAGAAAATCACTCCAAGTACTTGATTGGTATTTTAATTATTGATCCTGAAGAAAGAAAAGGCAAAGTTGGTCTCAGCAATATTTGAACCCAAAGCACAGAAGAAACTGGAACAAATATTGGAAGGTATTCTAACTGCCGCTCTAACAACTCTACCAAAATACCACCCTTGTTTCTGAATACAAGTTGCAAGTGATTGTATCCTACATTAAAATCATCATCTATTAAGCTATCAGAATTGATATCTTATTAAATAATTTGCAGTCTTATTATAACCATTATAACCAATATGTTAAAGCTTTGCATAGTTATGATATTCTTAAATTAGCATAGCTTATCGGTAGTTATGAACTCATTTCTCAATAGATACTGGATGATTGAATAAATTCTCTTAAGGAGTAGCTATTATATGCTTATGAAAGCTTACAATTCACCCCGCCATATCACATTTTGAACTTAATTCTTTCATGAATCACTTGAGATCATAACTCTAGTGTTCAGCTCCAGATTCTCTGGTATTAAGTAGGTGAATAATAAACCTCTCTTTGAATACAGCTCTATTACAGATAATTTCCCCCCGAAGTTTGGAATCTGTTGTTCAGTTGAACAAACTGAGGCAGCCTTGTTCAGAGATATAATAAAATGTCTCTTGCTTGATACAAACCTATTTTTATTTGCTCAGTCACTTCACATCTTCACGTATTTTTATTATCTTTCTGAAGGAGTAGCTATGATAAAATTCTTAAATTATTCTGTTTCTTTTCAGGTGGATGTTATGGGTATTTGTGAACTGTTGTGAATTAATATTTCACCATGTCGAAATCTGTGCAAAGTTCTCGAATGGAGACGGAGGCTGTACGAGATCTTGGTACATTTGTACACAGTCATACTACAAGTGACGCTGATATTCAAGGTATGTCTAATGATTAAAATTATATTCTCAATATTTCCTTTTTTCTTTTCTTTCTATGAAGTGTAAGGTGTTTTATGATTTGTATAGAGGATTAAAAAAGTTTAAAATAACTAACTGGCTGTGTATATATGGCATGCAGTAACCTGGCAGAATCGTTTGAATGCTGGGCAAAATGCTTAGCAGCATTTTAAAAGACTAGCGTCATTAATGTTATGAAACTAAACTACTCATGAAAGCCCATCAATGTATTGGAAGCATTTATACTGTTTTTACTGATCTGTGATATGGGAATAACCAATCAAATTCTTGCAGGAAGCCTACAGCTCTTACACTTTAGCTGTGCTAACCTTCAGACTATCTTTGGAATCATGCAGGACTTGGTCATATGAGACACAGAGAATAGTCAAGATATACCATGTTCATTTGTTCTCCAGCGTGTTCTTGAAAGGTAGCTGTTGCTGTTTAACCCTTTTGTTACCATATTTCTGTTGAGATGCTCTGTGTTTCTTTCAATTAATTTTAAATATAACTAAGAATTTAGTAAAATAACTTAGTTATCATTAAGCTAGTGTTAGGTACATAAATTGTGACGAAGGTTTGGTGGAAGATTTTAGTTCAGAACTTGAATCCAGCCACAATTGTCATATCTTTCTATATATACATTGAGAATAGTGTCTTTCATTTTTTTTTTTAAATGGCTATGTGATTTAAAGGATATATGGCTGCTATTTCTGTCAGCCCAAGCTGCCAGGTAGGGGCTTCCTTGTTGACTGCAAAATAGCTGAGTTGTTGTTTAGTCCCGACTATCCTGTTGTATTTTTAGATTTCATATATTTAGGATTATATTATTCAATAATAGTGGGAAGAGTGGTAAACAAAATATCTTTTTGGTGTTTAATTATGTCTTTTCATTTTGAGTTCAAATCCCATCAAGATCAGCTTTGCCATTTGTTCTGCTGGGATTGATCTAATTCATTATATCCATATGTCAAGGCCTGCCATCTACATACAAAATCCATATTATGGTTGTTTTGTGAGTGCATGTATGTTTGATGTTTCTTTAGTACTCTCTTGTTATTTATTTAGTTACCAGGGCTAATTCCATTGTCTGCAGCCTTCCACCTTACCAAAAAAAGAAAAAAAATGTCTACCCCCTCCCAAATCTTCAGGATTTGATGTTCTTGTGCACATATAAGCAACCATTATTTGACTAATTTATATAATTCTTATCACTTTAGATCACCGTTCTCAAGAAACTGTTTACATTGGTCTTCGTGTACCAAGGTCTCGACGGCATCGCAAGAGACATCATAGACATCACCGCAAGGATGAATCCAAGGAACTATTCAAAACACGTGTGTATAATATTCTAATACATTTCACTTGTATTCTACAACTTCTCCATTCAATACCTCTCTTTAAACTGATGGATTTCTTTTTTTACTTTAAGTAAATATACTTAGAACTACAAGTGTTGAGCTGACAATGGGCTGAATTCTTGGCATCCCAGTACTTTGTAGTATCTGAAAACATTTAAAAGTATTTTTGGATAATTTTTTTTCCTTTATAAGATTTGAAGCCAAAATACCTACCTGAGAAATATCATTGTAATATATTTTAACAATGTATTGTTATATGTGGAGGTGCAATAGCCCAGTGGTTAGGGCAGCGGGCTCTCAGTCATAGGATCGCGGATTCGATTCCCAGACCGGGCGTTGTGAGTGTTTATTGAGCGAAAACACCTAAAGCTCCACGTGGCTCTGGCAGGGGATGGTGGCGAACCCTGCTGTACTCTTTCACCACAACTTTCTCTCACTCTTTCTTCCTGTTTCTGTTGTACCTGTAATTCAAAGAGCCAGCCTTGTCACACTGTGTCACGCTGAATATCCCCCGAGAACTACTTTGAGAGTACACGTGTCTGTGGAGTGCTCAGCCACTTGCACGTTAATTTTACGAGCAGGCTGTTCCGTTGATCGGATCAACTGGTACCCTCGACGTTGTAAGCGATGGAGTGCCAACAACAATTGTTATATATTTTCATCATCGCCTTTCATTCTTTTGGGGTCAATAAAATAGGTACCAGTACAAGTACTGGGGTTGATATTGGACTTCTGCCATAATTTGAGACCATTATTATTATTATTATTATAATTATTAAGGCGGTGATCTGTCAGAATCGTTAGCACACCAGGCGAAATGCTTAGCAGTATTTCGTCTGCTGCTATGTTCTGAGTTCAAGTTTGCCTTTCATCCTTTCGGGGTTGATACATTAAGTACCAGTGAAACATTGGGGGTCGATGTAATTGACTTATCCCCTCCCTGCAAAAATGACTGCCATGAGGCGAAATTTGAAACCACCATCATCATCATCATCATCATCATCATCATCATCATCATCATCATCATCATCATCATCACCACCACCACCACCATCATCATCATCAGCAGCAGCAGCAGCACGCCGGATGAAATGCTTAGCGGTATTGCCTCCATCACTACATTCTGAGTTCAAATTCCGCCAAGGTCGACTTTACCTTTCATCTTTTCAGGGTTGATTAGATAGTTGCCAGTTATGCACTGGGGTCAATGTAATCGACTTCCCTTCCCCCAAATTTGAGGCCTTGTGCTTCAAGTAGAAATGATTATTATTACTAAGGTGGCGAGCTGGGTGGAATGCTTAGCAGTATTTGATCTGCTGCTACGTTCTGAGTTCAAATTCCACCGAGTTCAACTTTGCCTTTCATCCTTTTGGGGTCGATAAATTAAGTACCAGTGAAATACTGGGGTTGATGTAATTGACTCATCCGCTCCCCCAAAATTGCTGCCCTTCTGATAGAATTTGAAACCATTATTATTATTATTATTATTATTATTATTATTATTATTATTTAATTTTTTCTTTATACTATAGGCACATCGCCTGAAATTTTGGTAGGGAAGGGCTAGTCAATTACATTGATTCCAGTCCTCCACTTATACTTATTTTATCGACCTCTACAGAATTTTAACTCAGAATGTAAAGAGCCAGAAATGCTGATAAGTATTTCTTCTGGCTCTTTACATTCTAAGTTCAAATCCTACCGAAGTCATCTTTGTCTTTCAGTCTTTCAAGGTTGATAAAATAAGTAGTACCAGTCAGATACTAGTTTTTTTGAGGGACTAATATGTAGCATTGAATTTACTGGAGGAAAAATATTTTTACAAAAAACACCAAATAGCCATGCCTAATAATATCACAATTTATTATCTGAAAGCCAGTCCCAACATCAATACTGCCAACTGTGGGAGTAATTGATTATTCATCTAATTGAAAGCTTTTGATTGATCTAAATTGATAAAAGTTCTACCATACTTAGGTTTAAATTCCAAACATTTTGAGTAAAATTGATTGAAAGCACATTTTATTTTGTTGAATGACTATTATTAACATTTCTTATATTAACAGAAAAGCAAATCTTATGTTGTTCCCCATTCTTTGCATATATAGTATCCTCTACTTGAAAGCTTCCACTAGTTATTTTAATCTTTCTTAAATAAGAGTTTTCTACATGTTTTCAAACTCAACCTTATACTTAGTTATATCATAAAAATTATAACTACCTTTGTAATGGTAGTTATGATTCTTCTTATTGTAATAACAGTCATGCCCTGAATTCAGCCAAAATTATGTTGTTGATATACAAGTTTAAATTCACTTTAAACTGATTGTCTTTATAAAGCTGAAATCCATCTAATTATGATATATTATTTTTATGTAAAGAACCGTTTATTTTTTTCTTCATCATTGGTATTTTAAAAATTATTCCAGATATATGTGTTCTTACCTGATTGGCAAACCTTCTGTTTTTTTTTTAAATTCAAACTTGAGTGCTCTTATCAACTCTTGCATTGTTATTGTATTGGCCTTACTCATCAAAATTCTAATTGTAAACAACCTATATCCTTTGACTCCATCAGTACCAAGTTTTTATTTTAAATGGTTGTACTAAAAAGCTTGCTCATACTTTGGTTCTTACTCTGGATATCACTCAAACTTACAGCATGTAAATGTTTTCCCTCCTAACAAGCTAAGTTTTAATAAGTATAAGCCACAAGTTTCTGATGTTTCTTCTGAAACAGTTTCTATATAATATGTGTACAGTATTTTGACTTAACATTTCTATATGAGAAAACAAAAAACAAAAAAAAAAAAAACAGGATACTGATGTGATGTTTTCCAGGTTGCGGATATGACCGGGTATGTTTTGTCTGTTGTGTTACACATTGTTATGTGTACATCTGCAGAGTGTACCTCCGTGTTAACCCAGTAATCTTTCCTTAACAACCATTATTTCCAGAGGTGTATAATAGTAAACTGAACTGAATGAAATGCTCCAATACCAAAACTCTTTGCTGTAAAAGTGTTTTTTTTCCTCATCAGTAATTATAAATTATTATCAGGTTTTTACTAATATAATATAAAAGCCACCTCAGGAACTGTAATAGGTTCATTACTTCAGACAAACTCACCAGATTTCATATTACCCATTTTTTTCTCCATTTTCCTTTTTGTTTTTTTTTTGTTTTTTTTTGTAAAGAGTAAAACCAAGTCAATGTGTTTATAAATAAATACACATTAAAAATGTGTATTGGAAAATTATACTTTTACAAATGAAGCAAAATGTATCTGCTTTGTAAGTCTCAATCTAGTTAATGTGTACTCTTATGATGATTATTAATATTTATATTCAAACTAATTTCCTTTCATTGTCTTACACCATATTTCAACTGGTTTAAATGAATACCTCAGATTTAACTTTGTTTAGTTCTTGTTTCAGTACTAGAATCATGGGTTATAACCTTGATATCATAATTAGTATAGTTATTATTTAACAGATTACTTCTGAGAAATTCTCAGACATATCTATAATATTGGTTTCTTAGCTTGTACTTGGTATAAATGTTTGTATCATATTTCAAAGAATTTCAAAGATCCACATTTTCATGAAATACAAAATGCATTCACCTCTAAGTTATGGTTGAATAGTTAATGAGAAAAAGGGTTACAAAGGGTTAGTAGCAGTGAAACAATTACTCCAATTATTGGACTCTGTTGTTGTTTGATTAATGAAGGTTCAGCAGGACACAGCTGCACAGTGTTCTTAGTTTGATGTTTTGCTGTGTTGTCTCATGTAGGAGTTCAGACCTATACGGGTCTGAAAACCCAGCAAAAACAACGTAACCTAGTTCAAAATGTAAGTAAAGCAATGTCTCTATTGATCTGTATGTAAAACAATCTCTCTATCTATCTATCTAATGTCTTATACCAGTTGAATAATGCAAGAGATAAAGTATATGCTAACATTTTTTCTTCTTATCAATTAAATTTTTCTTCAAAGGAAGATTTCTTTCTGGCAGATATTTTAAAATAAATAATCATTATAATTTTCTTTAACCATTTGCCTGTCCAAATGATTTTCATATGTTTGTCCTAAATGTTCATGCTTATTTTCAGGCTTATAGTTAGTCCTTATTTCATATGTTCTTAATAATATAAAGCTTTACTTTTGTAAGTCCCAAGTTACTCTTGTGGCTGGGGGAAAAAAAAAAAAGGGAATGTGTTATCATATATGATGCATGGACTCAAAGGAAATATGTTCTGTGTATCACATATGACACACAGGATGGACAAAGAGTTAATTCTTAAAATTATCACTTGTGAATGATATTTGTTAATCTGATATATATAAATTAAAAATAATTTTTTCTGTTCTATATTTTGACAGTTTGGGTTTTTTTTATCTACTAAGAATGGTAGGATTAGAAATCTGCATTCTTCTTCAGTGTTGTGATAGGTTTAATTCATTGAAAGTATAATGTAAGTTATGGCACTATATTTAAACATCTGGCATAGGTTTAGGATTGTACTCCTTTCACTGATACAGCTAATTTAAAAACAAAACTAGATTGATTATTTAAAACTAATTGCACTTTAACATTTGATACTTAAAGATTTATAAATATTATAAATATATTTTTCTCTGAAGTTCTTGCCAATTGTTATAAATCCTGTTATCGATCTATTGATATATCTTTTTGAACTATTCCTTGTAGCTCATAAAAGGCCCCTTTAGACTTGATATCTGCTGCAGTAACTTGGTAAATATTCTCCTCTTGAGAATTTCATAGAAATCTGTGTTACCAAAAACTAAAACACACATTTGAGATTAACCCCTTTATTAATGATAGTAATTGATCAAACACATTCTTTTTATTAATAACAATGGAGGTTTATTTGAAAAATAAGTTGAACATTTTTTGTAAACACGTAATCTCTAATTAAAATGATTGACTTTTCTTTTTGTTTGTGTTTTTCACCTTTCAAAAATTGTGTAGTTAATATGAATATTACCAATCATAGTAAACATAGTTAAAATAAACATTTCTAAAAAGAATAACACCTGTGTATCTTAGTATTATAATATAAACATGTAATATAATTTTAGCAGACAATATATTGGATTAGATTTTATCTTTCTTGCTACTAAGATTCATTTAACATTTGCCATTAAATGTTGGTGTTTAGATATTAATTTTTAGGATTCTGCACTTATGAATTGCAAATGTTAATTGTTTCTACCTGGTTTTAACCCTATATTTCTAGTTCACTATACTGTACACTGTATTTCATTTCTTTTTTTAATATTTCTCTTCTAATATGTTCTAATATGCATTTTTTGCCTTATACAGAAGTATAAAGCAGTATTTCTATTACTGTAACCTAAATATTTTAAGTTACTATCTCAATATTTAACATAAGTGAGATATACATTGCTGATAATTAAGGGTCTATTGTGAGGATTTAGGAGAACTGCAGAGGTATTTAAGTGTAGAATTATATATGACTTAGTGCACAAACTGTAAATGCAAGTTGAATTTTGTGAGAGCTATGCAGCTCTCGCATAGAAATGTTATTACCATTGAGAGCCTATGTGCATGGTATATTCAATGATGGATTTAGTATGCATACAAGTGTCCATCAGAACTTGGTTCTCATTTCCCTCTTATTCATTATAGTTCTCCAGGCCATAACAAAGGCATTTAACACTGGCTGTCTATGGAAACATCTGTATCCCATCAACTAGTTTTCATTGCTGGACCTGTCAAAGAGTTCGTGAAGAAATTCCAAATGTGAGAGAAAAACCTAGAATTGACAGGTCTTAAAACTCAGCAAAGACAAAATATTTTAATCAGCAAGAATGAAGTCAAGACTTAACTGCCATTTTGAAAGTATACATGTCTGATATACAGAAAAACAGTATGAATTTCATACAGTGTACTGAATGTAAATAATGTGTGCACAAGAGATGCAGGGACCATTGGCAGGCTGACAAAGAACGAAGACTGCAGCAATAGAATATTTTGAAAGGTTTCTTTCTCCTGCCTGCTACTGGTGGTGGTGATTCTTTCTAAGACTTTATGGTGAATGGGATAAATAATTATTATGTATAGCATTGGGTACAGCTTGGTGTTTTGCATCACTGTTCCAGACTGAATTTGTGGAAATCTTTGATTTATGTATTTATTTGACCTGTGGTAAGTATGGAGCTGATAAAGAAACCCACCATTATTTCATACTGAAATACTTACAAACATTCTCAATGTATTTATATGTTCCTCTAAGTGATGGTTAGTAATATATTTGAATTTAACCCATGATATATCCACAGCTTGGAAACTGAAAATGAACCGAAGCATGACATGACAGGATGCGAACTGATTGATCAGTTTTTGTTTTGTTTTTACTTTTTGCTTCCCTTGAGAAATTTATTAGTGTCAGGAATTTTAGTCTTGACAAAATCCTTTTTATTCTTGAAACTGTTTATGGATTCAAAGGAGGATTTGTATTAGTAAACTACATAAAACTAAGGAAGTAGTATCAGTAATTTTTTAGTATTACTCAGTTGTTTGAAACATGTCTTAAAATATTTTTTACATGAAATTATGACAGAAGCATTTAACTTAGATTGAACAATTAAGAAACAGATGTTGGGGTAGTCTAAGGGAAGTTTATATAAAAAAAGTATATGGTTATTTCAGTCATCCATCCATCTTCACCTACAGTTACTGGGAGAAACTTGGAGTAATCCTCATGCACCTCCCTCATAGGGTCCTACCAGAAGCAACCATCATTTAACTTTTTAACTGGACTTCCTAGTATGGCCAACTGAGATTATTAGGATATTGTCCAACCATCCTGTTCTTGGTCTAGGTCTCCTGCTGATTGGTTAGTCTTGAAAAATCCATCTTGCAATTCTTTCCTGTAACAATCTAATTACACGTCCATCAAATGAGCTGTAACCTCTTGAAGTGAAGAAGTAGCACCTCAACCTGGAGTGATTTCCTGATCTTTGAGCAATGCATGCTGTCTAGTAATGTTACTCCAGAGATCCTTTAACAATATATTCAATAAAAAGAGCTAATTGCCTCTCTTTCTTTTAAGATAGCGCAGTGTGATATGAGGTGAATTGGCCAGAAGAATGGGTTTTATTCTTGTGTTGGAAAATGTACAAGTCAAAGACAAGATAAAAGTCTTCAAACCTTTCAGGATAATGTTAATACTTAGTGTGTAGAACAAGGTATATAGGAAAGTAAGTTGATTTGCACTGTGTAAATAATGGGAGTGTAGGAATTTGATGTCAGGTGTTTATGTGATAAATAGTTACAGATGAGTGAGATTGAATTTGAGAAACAAAGCTGTGAATTGTTTCTTGGCTTACTGGTTCTAAGCTGGATCAGAAATAGTTTTGTTGTGTTTGAAGGTGTGTTTTGAATGGTTGATGTTTATTTAGGGCTTATGTATAAATATATGCATATCATATTTAAAATAATATACATACATGCATACGCACGAGCGCATGCACACACACTTTACTGTCACTAAAACGTGATGAAGTGTGCAGGAAGCACCAGCATTGCTAGATATAAGAGTCAAAGACTCTTTTGCCACAAAAGCACATGTTCTATTTATTGACAAGGTAAATTTCAGCTTCACCACCTGCAATGGTGTAAGTATTACTGATGATCATTAATTTCCACACAAAATTGGCATTCCAATCTTTTGTACTCACTTGCAGTGGGGAGGTTATCTCCCTTGTCAGTAAATAGAATGTGCTTTTGTGACTAAAGAGTCTTCGACTCTTATTTCTAGCAATGCTGGTGCTCCTTGCACCTTTTGTCACTTTTTAGTGACAGTGAATTATTTCCTTTTTAGTTTTGAATTGCATCTAGCCACCTTAAGTTATATATATATATATATATATATATATATAAAAGCATATTATGTTTAAAAATATATCCATATGAATATATTCAAGGTGTCTCAAAACATATACACACGTTGAATGACTATAAAATCATTTTTTATCAGCATATTTCATTTTCAAAATTTGATAGAATCTATGGACAGAATTTAAGTTTTCGTGAATGCCCCTGTTCTAGCCAAGACACTGCTGCTTATGAGAAACAATTAAATTACAAATATCAAGGAATATTTCTCATTCAAACGCTACCTTCATTTCATCAACTGTTGCTGGTTTTGTATCATAAACTTTCTCTTTTAATTATCCCCATAAAAATTCTCTGGTGGCATGAAGTTTGGTATTCTACTGAACCATTTCATGCAATCCACTTGTTAAGCTAACTCTCATCAAGGTAAGCCCTTACATTACTATGGTAGTCTGGGCTGCCCCATCTTGCTGGAAATAAAACTCCGCATTTTCAAACTTCTCTTGAATGTTTGGCTTGATAGATTGTTGCAGCAAATTAATGAGACCTAGTCATTGTACCATTATAAAACAATAGTCCAGTTAATCCTTTTGGTGATAAGCCCTACCATACTGTAACTCCTGGTAAATTAACATGACATTCCTCCATAATATGAGAATTCTTAGATCCCCTTTAGGTGCAGTTATAATGGTTGATTGATCTAGTTAATTTAAATGTATCTTTTATCTTTTACTTGTTTCAGTCATTTGACTGTTGCCATGCTGGGGCATAGCCTTGAAGGGTTTTAGTCAAACAAATGAGCCCAGAACTTATTTTCTTAAGCCTTGTACATATTCTTTTGCTCTTTTTTGCTGAATCATTACGTTATGGGGATGTAAATACACCAGCACTGGTTGTCAAGAGGTGGTGGGGGATGAACAGAAACACAAAGACATACACACATTGCATTGATGTATACACATTTGTATATATATGATGGGCTTCTTTCAGTTTCTGTCTATGAAATCCATTCACAAGTCTTTGGTCAGCCTAAGACTATAGTAGATGACACTTGCCCAAGGTACCATGCAGTGAGACTGAGCCTGGAACCATGTGGATGGGAAGCAAACTTCTTACCACACAGTCATGCCTGCACCTATATTTTCATCATTCCAAACAATTGGATAGTAAGCATCTTTATCTTTTACACATATTGCCAAGCACCAGTCACAGAATGTCACTCTTTAGTCTGGATCATTTTCATTGAGAGTGTAGACTATCTTTTGAATGTAACTTTTCTAATGACAGCACTTCAAAATTCATTGGACTCTTGATTTTGAAATTCCTATCACATAACTCAGTTGCTGAAAGATTTTCTTGAATTCTAGGAAATACATTTCTAGTGTTCTTTCTTGCTTTGTGGGTCATGTTGATTACCACAGTCTTTTGGAACATTTCTTGTGGACATTCTAGATGGTTCCATCTGCTTGAAACTTATCTCTGATCTGTATGATGGCAAATTGCATTGGTGAATCTGTTTGAACTGCCCTTCTAAACTGTCTTTGTACTTTTTCACTGTGGCTGCATTTTCAAACTTCCAGTAGCGCTTCAAATTCCTTTTGTTCATAGTTTGGGCTGGCACCCTTCATTATTTGTAATGGGTTAAATCTAATAAGAAGTGAAAATTAAGTTATCAGTTTTTGAAGTGTGTATACATTTTGGCGGCACCCTGTATATATGCCTGTTTGTCTGCCCTTATCTATACATAAATAAATATTTTATGAATAAATAGATACATTTATACATATGCATATTTACACATATGAATGTGTGTATCACTCTCTCTCTCTTTGAAGATACTACTGACCATATATATGCATGTGTGTGTGTGTATATATATATATATATATATATATGAGAGAGAGAGATAAAAGTATTCCATACATGTAGTAGGAGTTATTCATTTATAGATGAAAATTCACTGTACTACTTCACTATATCTCTGAGATATAGTGAAGTATAATGTCAGTGACCTTCATCATAGACATATGACTGGAGGTTTTGATATTTAATGTTATATATAGTTCTGTGACAATATAATAATAAAACAGAAGTGAACATAAAAACCTGTAAATTTTATAAATGGTTAATATGGCCATCTGTCATTTTGTATGTCTCTTTGTTTACGTGTGTCCCAATACAAATGATTTAGTTTCAGCACACAATCTCAGTTAAAATTACTTGCCAGACTAACCTAATATATATGCACATATATGTGTGTGTGTGTGTGTATATAGATATATATATAAATAAATATAAGATCCAAGGATCAAGGTATAGGCCTGAGGAGTAGCCTGCAGTATACACCTCGCTTGTATATTTACCACTTCCAAGGTTCCACTCACTATGAAACATATGTAGCCTGGATTTTGCCTACTCCATTCTTTAACTCTTGTGTATATATATATATATATATATATATATACCAAACACACACACATAATACCCTTGGTTATGAAAGCTATAAAAAAACTAAAGAACTGAAAGCAAATATATATA
>NC_069008.1:3184531-3186365 GCF_001194135.2 Octopus bimaculoides
GGGTACGGTGAATAGATTGTCATCTAAATCACGCAAAAATGAAAATAACACTGACATCTCATTTTAATGGTTGTATTTATCAAAATTACATAAAAATATCTTGAAATAGTAAAAAGTAAATTTATTCAATAAAATCGCCATTGGCTTCAACCATAACCTCCAGACGACTTCAGAATCTCCTGCAACTCTTCTGGATGGTCTCCTTGTTTAAGTTGGTGAATGCTGCCATAATCTTTGCCTCCATTTCATCTTTGGTGTTACAAGGAGTTTTGGTCTCATGCTCAACTGCACCCCACACATATTAATCAAGGGGGTTGCAGTCTGGGGAGTTAGATGGCCAGATGCTAGTGGGTGATGTGGTCTCAGAAATTGTCTGACAGCCATGACTGGGTTCTCCTGTTTGTGTGGCATAGTGCAGAGTCCTGTTGACAGACATAGGGTCTTCCACTAGCCACCCTCTTGAACCAGGGCAACATTACCTCTTCTAGGCACTTGATCTGGGCTTCTGTGTAGAAAGATAAATGGAGGCATAATGTTTCCATCACTAGTGATCACTCCTAACACCATGATGTTGACTGGATGTTTGATTTTTATCACTCTTGGTACATGTTTTGGAGACACAGCAAGCCAATGGTTGTTCTGTGTGTTCACAATCTGATCCTGGTAGAAATTTATCTCGTTTGAGAAAGACCAAAGCATGTCTGGTTGGAGGGCATGCTTGAGTTTGTTCAAAAGCTTTCTTGCGTGGTCTTTCCTTTTGTACTTGATGGCTTGGGATAAAAATTGGCCCTTTCTCATTTTGTATGAGGAATACTGAATGTCTTATCATGCACTACCTGCCTGATAAGAAACTCAGACACTCCCATGTCCCTGGTGATGGACCTGAGTGACTTTGAGGGATCGTTGTTATTCATGGCCTGGATCTCACCAACAAATTCAAGAGTTCTTTTCTTATCAGAACAATCAGAATGTGTTTTCCAAGCTGCCATACCTTCGTAATCACCATTAGACTCATCCAACTCTTTCTGAATCCCCTGCACTGTCTTCAGATTGACACCGAAACACTCTGAAATGTTTGTATTGGAGCTTCCGGCATGAATGTGTCCCTTCCCAGTCCCACCATATGCTCAACATCGTTTTACACGGTTGAAGATCTTGTTTCATGTGTGGTGTTGCTTGTTTACCGGGGCTAAGCCATTCCTTATGCTGCATCATATTGATGTACAGGCACCATTTTTTGTCGCCAGTAACGATTTGGTAAAGAAATTGTTGCTTGTATCCATGATTTGAGTGATGACAAGCAAGCAAGCCAGCGGAGATTGTGGCTTGTTGACTTTTGCTGTTGTCACTTAAAGCATGCAGATTCCATGCTCCATACTTCTGAACCTTTCCCATCGGGTGAAGATGCTTCTCTATAGCAGTGTGGGAGCATTCCATTTTCTCTGCCAGTTCCCTTGTCGTTTGACGAGAATTTTCGTGCAAAAGTTGGTTTAATCACTCTTCATCAAACTCAACTGGATGGCCAGAACGAGGTGCGTCTTTGAGGGGTCAAAATTTCCAATTTTGAACTTGACATATCAATAACATGTGATTCTTTCAGCTATAGCACCCTCTCCATACACAGCACAAATATCGTGAGCAGCTTTTGCAGCCTTAGAACCTTGATTAAAAGTAAAAAGAAGGAGGTGTTGAAAATGCTCGTTTTTCTTAACTTGACATTCCATTTTAATGATCTGAAAATAAACAAAATCTCACTAAAATTAACTAGAAAAAAACAAAATAGTTTCCAAAATGATTCAAAAATAGAATTCTCAAAAAAAAAAAAAAAAAAAAA
>NC_069008.1:3186375-3197021 GCF_001194135.2 Octopus bimaculoides
ATAAATTTCAAAATTTAAAAAAATAGTGGGAACTTAGTTGCCAACCCAATATATATATATATATACACAAAGAGATAGTTAGATTGATAGATAGATATGTTATATTGGTAATGATATGGTTAATCAGAAAAAATAAAGAAATATGTTCTGTAGAATATTCATAAGAATATTTATATCCAGGTACAGAAATTCTTCAAATTTTCTCAAGGAAATGAAATGGGGTGAAATAATATGATATAAACTAAAATAAAATGAAATAGAATATTTACTTCCTTACAATTTAAGAATTTTTTCATCTTAGTCCTTGAAAATGCTGCTGAAGGGAAGGAGTTCAATTTTTTTTATTCTACGCCTTTATGTTTTATCATCCATGGACCCTATTGTTCACAACTCACATGTCTTTGTCCGATGTTCTAATAATGTGATTTATAGCCTCATTGTATGTTTTCACACATATTGTCCATAAGGAGATTTTTTTTTACTCCCGTGACAATTTCCTCAGCAAAAGTCTTTTGACATCTGATTATACTCAAATGCGTTTAGGATATTTGTACACATCAGTGCTACTATGTACACTTCTAGGTTATATATATATGCATGCGTGCGCGCGCGCGCACACACACACACACACACAAATGTATTGTGTAAAAATTATTCAACCTATCCTTTAATCTTACAACACCTTTGATAATCCTTGATGCTACAAATACTATACTTTTATGGAAGAAATTTACATATTGCTGGCTTGAGCACAGTTTAAGATGTCTTTGAATTTGAAAACCTTTTGTATTCAAGCAAATTTTTTTTATTCTCTCTCTGTTTATTTTCTCTTATTCATTTCTGCTGAAGAGCATAGGCTCGAAATGTAAAAGACTTTTTCCATTTTTCCCAAGCATCAAACTAATACATTTGTTTGTTGTTCATTCACCTATCTTCATTTTTTGTTTTTCTATAAATTTCAGCTACACACACACGCATATTTTGTTTATGTATTTTAGCTGAATGCCCCTCTCAAGGTACAGCAATATAAATATAGATATCCTTGTTTTGGAACAGTGGATCTTGAAGCATGTAAATCTATAAATAATAGCATGTGAATATTGGGATGGAAAACCCTTTTGGACAGAAAAAGTTGAAGGCTCCCCCTGTCAGTGGACCTTTTCTATTCAAAAGGGTTTTTTGATCACAATATTTATATGCTGTTATTTGTAGCTTTATGTGCTTCAGGATCCACTGTTCCCAAAAAAGAACTACTTCATATTCTTCTAAATTCTTGTTTTGACATCAAATACACTCCTTAAATAGCTTGATGATTATTATCTACATATTTATAATTTAAACATTGTGCAGAATGGAACATTAAAAAAAATCTTTGTTACTATATATATATAATCTCAAAATTCTAATACTTCTATTTGATAAAATGAATACACTTTTTAACCCTTTTGTTACCATATTCCTATTAAAATACACAACCTTATTTCAGCTACTTATGAAAATAATGAAAAATAGTAAAATAATTTTCTCATTAGTAAGCTTAAGCTGGTATTTGGAACTTAAATTAACATGATAGTTTGATGGATGGCTTTTAGATCACTTTAATCCTTTAGCATTCAGAATAAATGTAATATTTATTCACATTGTTTTGAATTAATCATGCATTACCTCATGCCCTTGAGATTTTGATGGTGTAATGGTTTATTTTTAGAATGACATTGTACGGTAGGTGTGAGAGGCGAGATCAGGCTGGTGTGCACATGAAACAGGCAAAATATTTGGCTGGATCTCGCTGGTTTAAATGCTAAAGTGTTAAAACAGAAAGATTGTATTGCAGAGTCATGATAGATTGGTATCAAAAGGGTTAAATGTTATGCCCCTAAGATTTTTAAGATAGTTTGCTTTTGAATTGAAAGTACACAATTACTGTTTCAGATGAAACTGTGAAGAAGTAGCTGTCAGACAAACTAGATGACTTGCAGCCCGTGTATTTTTTTTATCATTTCAGTGTTTTATTATTTTTTGAATGACCAACACATTCATACACAGTAATAACAAGCATACATATTGTTGTATCCTGAAATGACTTTCACCATGACTTAATTCTAAAATAATTTACCATTCATTGTCCCAATATCTGACTGGTAGAAAAACAAAATATATTAATGTGAAATGTTTCTGTTATGTAGCTGTCCAGGAATATGGCACTTTTTCTCCCTCAGGCCAGTAATATATTCTATTCATTTGCTTATTCTCTATTTCTAGACAGATTCCATATTATACTTCCTGTAGTGGTTTCAATATTCATTATGCACACAGTTCTCTCTCTCCTCATCTCTTTCTCTTGGTCCCTCCCTCTCTTCAACATAGTGCCTGATGATCTTAGCAGGCCTTTGTGTTATGCAATGCAAATTTACGCACATCACTACTTCCTAAACAATAGATATTGCATAATTTCATGTAATTTTCTATTTTCATAGATCAATGAATTTTTTCAAATTTTCATTGATTTTGTACTTCAATAATAATAATAATAATAATAATAATAATAAAAACGATAATGATAATAATAATAATAATAATAATAATAATAATAAAAATGATAATGATGTTAATAATAATAATAATAATAATAATAATAATAATAATAATGATAATGATAATAATAAAAATGATAATGATGTTAATAATAATAATAATAATGATAATCCCAATGCGGATTTCTTGTATCTTTATTTTTAATTTTTGTATTTTAAAATTTTCTAACAGTAATTGTTTGAGTACTGTTCATAATAATAATAATAATAATAATAATATTGATTAGAATAATAATTAGGAAAATAAAATCAATAACTAGAATAGAAATAATTATAATGAAAATAGTAATAATTAGTTGTAGTAGTTTCCTTCTACTAGTATCTCTAGTCAAGATACATAGTTACATCAGGCTTCACAATTTTGCTTCCAATTTGTCTGATAGAATTTGTGCTTATCATATCTGAAAGTATTGTAGTGTGTATGTATATGTGTGAATATATATATATATATATACATATATTTCTATCATCACTGCAGTTTTCTAAATGTGCTTTCTTGAAAGTTAGTATTATCATCATAGTATCTACCTGAAAGTACTGATATTGCACATTTTTCCTATTTTGTTTAACCACATACACACACTAATTGCAGAAAGGCTATTCTATTGATTGTTTTAAAATAAACTTTTAATGTTCCTCATTGCAATGTAAGGTTGATAATTCTGCTTTAAAGTTTCTCACAGGCTTTTGTTGTAAGATTTCTTTTATCCTTTACTTGTTTCACTCGTTGGACTGCAGCCATGCTGGATCACTGCCTTGAAGCATTTTAATCAAATAAATCAGCCTCATTTACTTACTTTTTAAGTCTGGCACTTATTCTGTTGGTCTCTTTTGCCAAATCATTAAGTTATAGGGGATATAAACAAACCAATACCAGTTGTCAGGTGCTGGTAATGGAGACAGATGAACAGACAGACACAATGGGCTTCCACACAGACTCCATCTCTTAAATTCACTCAACAAGGTATTGGTTGGCCTGCATCTAGAGTAGAAGACATTTGCCCAAGGTGCTGTGTTGTGGGACTGAACCAAAAACTATGTGGTTGCAAAGCAAGTTTCTTAACAACAAAGTTATTTTAACTTTTAAAGAAAGGTTACATCTATAATTTGTCATTGTTTTTGCTGTTTTGCCCTAGGTTGACTCTAATCGAGCAGAACTATGATCACAAGCTTTCCTGAGATAACCAACCATCCTGTCTTGTTTACGCAGGACTTAAAACCAGGGCTGGCCTTAAGTCATGTATCGCACAGGTTCACTGGTGCGCGAACATGGCCAGATTTCACATGAACCATTCTCCTGCCTAGGGTTAAATAGATGCTGTGTCTCAAGGATAAGCTCAGCGCAGAAAGAGATTAGTTGAATAAATTGTTAATAAACCAGCAGAAGGCACAAGGAAATCACTGCTGAAGCTTTCTCAAGAGAATTCATGAGTTTTCACTCTTTGGCATGGAGAGTCATGATTGCTGATGCTTGTAGCCATGGCACATGAAACCAAAGAGAGAGAGAGAGAGAGAGGGGAGAAAGGGCTACATTATTTGATGTGCTTTCTTTATTTAAAATAGTGGAGTGTAGTTTGTGAGATATTTGGCTGCTTTTTCTAGCCATTGGAGGAATCGTATAAATGCTTTCATTAGATTGCATTTATTGTTGTTGTTACTATTGGCTATTCTGTTTCTTTGCAGTGTGCATCAGTAATTATTGTGTTTGTCCAAAGAACTTTGATGATGCTTATTTCAATACAAAAAAATATTGTTAACTTTAATTTTTTTTTGTCTTTTTAAAACAAAGATATATTTTGTGTGTTTATACTGACTGTTGTGTGTTTGTGTGTTTGTGTGTGTGTGTGTGTGTGTGCATGCACACATCTGTGTGTTGCTGTTTGTGTTTAACCTCAGGTTAACCTTGACTGAAAGATCTATGATTAAAAGCATTCAAGCTATGACCATGCTATGACCATGATGTCTAATTGTGTCCTTTTTATTTAAAGATAGTGTGACGTGATTTGAAGAAGATTTGCCTTCTATTTCTAGCAAGTTGAGCAATCACATTGATGCTTCTGTGTCAATGGCTTATGTATGTGCATGTGTGGGATACATGTACTGTTTTTTTTTTAAATTTCAAATGCTGGGTCTCAAGGAAAAGGCAGTGCCCAGAGCCTCTGGAGGTTCTCCTAAATTGGTGAGATTGGTGTTATAATGTTCATCCTGAACCTGTTGGTCAACAAGTGTGGTAAACACATAAACCTGGAGAGAACTCCAGAAGGTCGATGTTCAAGGAAGGAGGGACTTAGCATAATGGTTAGTGCAAAGACCTAGAGAGTTGAACACAACAAAGGTGATAGAAGAAAGAAGAAGAGAAGCATTTGAGATAGGAATACCTGAGCAGAATTAGTATGAGCCCAACTTGCCCAGTTTATATATGACATGCAGTTCTAATATTAAAGAAATTCTGCTAGTAATTCTAGCAGGTGAAGCAACTGTGGCCAGGGCTATCTTAGTGGCATTATAAACCTCTGGTTAAAGCAATGCACTGGGGCTGCTTATATCCATAACCATAGCTTAAATAGATTAGGTTCAAGCCCTTAGACCAGTTAGGCCCCACCCAGAAAACTATCTAGTTTGCCCATACCATACCTTAAGACAGTAGTTACCACAATCACATAAAATCATCTTCATAGGATTCCCAGAGATATTTAGGTTTTGAGTTGTTCATATAATGTTAAATTCTTATAGTTTCTAGTCTGAAAATTAATACTTTGAGTATGTTTCTCTGATAGAATAAATGAAAGAATTGAGACAGTTTGATAGCTTAAATTACCAAGTTTGGATTCTGCTTTTGTTTTTATAATTAACCACATAATATAACTTCATGGATTGTAAAACTTCTGTAGAAAAGTTCTTTTACTGCAACGAATTTCCTAGTTCTGAGTTTCTAATTATATATAAAATCTCTTGTTGTTTAGTCCTAGAGCAATACTAGTTGAGCAGACCTGCAATCAAAGGTATTCCAACCATGATTACCCTGTTCTTTGGGATGGGCAAAGTTTATTTAGAAGTCCATTTTAAAGGCATTCTTCATTCTTCTCAAACAGATATAGCTTTTGTTGTAGCCCTCTGTGACATAGAGGCTCCCTTTATTGGCTTCTATCAAATACCTTGACTGCTAAGCATTAGTAAAACTTACTAACATTTGACAGTATATAACATACATGGTTTCCCTTTCTTGTAATCAGTTTTATTCCTGTTCATTATATATTTGACAGTTGTTCTCTATATATTTCTATAATTAAAACACTCTATGCCTTTCTGGTCTCAGATTTTTTAGCAGTTATTTATTTTTAGCGGTCTAATGTCCATATTCAAGTGAAACTAATCTCTCTTTGAAAGAGAAAACTTATTTGGTGAAAGGCTATTTATTTCTTTTGCTTTATTTCTTCTCAGAAATACATTTGGAATTAGAGATGTTTCTTACATATATATATATATATATATATATATATATATATATATATATATATATATATATATATATATATACACACACCCCACACACACACACATATATATATATATACATATATATACACATACACATATAATGTTATGATGATGAGTATCTATTGTGATTTTCTTTGATATGCTTGTTCGTCATTTCTTTTGAATTCATTGCTGTGTTTCATTAATCAATAAGTATAACAATTATTGTATTAGCACTAATGATGAAGATTTACTATATCTGTCTCTCATAATGAAGGACATTTTAAAACAACTTATTTTTCTCTTAGCAATTTTCTTTGCCTTTCTATTTTTGTGATTAAATAATTAGCTTACCTGCTTCCAAGCTTTAAATTTGTCTGTCATAAATCATTTTGCCTTCGAAACTGACATTAAATTTTCAGGGAGCCTGTCATTTGTTCATTTAACTATGTTTGTATTTATCAATGAATATGTATATTATTCTAAAAAGCCTTTACTATGGTTACATATTAGCAACTTTATGTTGACATAAAACTATGTTTTACATCATTGATTTCTGTTTGTGATTTTATAATTTTGTTCACTCATATACAGGAATGAATTTTAGATCAAAATGTTTGATAAATTTAATCTTTGGGAGAGACTAATTATCATTGCTATTGCTGTTAATATAAAATCAGTTCTTATTGGCTTAACATCAAATGTTGATAAATATGCTGAACGAATTAAGCCTTCCAACAAACTTGAAACAGCTTTCTTTGCTCTTAAATTCAAGTACAATATTGATTAAATTGAAATTATATTTTAATAGATTTTTGCTTTAAATAAAATTACTGTTTTGTTGTTTAGATTTTACTTGTATAAATTTTTCACTTCAGGTTCTGAAAGAATATTATACAGAATATTGCTCTGAGAAATCATACCTGTTATAATTTGTGTACCTGTTGTGATTGAAGTTCTAGATTTTTACTTATTGCATATGTAAAAGTGGTAGATGACTGTTGTACTTATGTTGCATATGACATTGTTATCTCTTTTTGTAATAAGTATTATTTTTTCACAATATGTGATAAAATATTAGATTTACTTTATCCAGGCCTCTGAATGTTCTGTCTAGAACATACTATAGATATAAATCAGAAAACAGAACATGCTAAAGATATGAATGGGGAATTTTTAGCTGAGGAAAGAAGGAGCTTGTTTGTATGATATAACGCTGAAATAAATTTCTGTTTAAATTTTAAAAAATATTCTGTTACAATTGATTCAGTTATATTATGGAAATCCATCCATACTTCCAACAACTATTTACTGTGTGTGTGTGTTTATACAGCGGTCTTATAATTTGTGACAATATATAAGTACATGACCATAAATGCAAAGTTAAAGTCATTGTCATCGTAACATTCACATTTCCATGCTTGCATGCATTGCATGGAATTTGTAGTGGATTTTCTATGGTTGAACACTCTTCCTGTCACCAACCTTCACCTATTTCCTAGTGAGGTAATATTTCACCATGACTAGACATGTCTTCATGCACTGAAAACGAAGGACATTACTTGCATGATGGTGACATTCACAATTTTATTATTTATACATGGATATATTTTATAATTAAGAGATAACACTTTGTAGATAAACATTCTCTAATTATACTTGTAAAAAAAGAAATTTTCTGAAGTTAGTCAGGAGAGGAGGGGAAATATTGGTGACTTTTTCAGGTCCTCCCAGCTTAGTGAGATTTAAGTAATCATGCCTGAAAGTCTAGAGCAGTCATGGGCAAACTGTGGCACATGGAACTTTCTGAATGGTATTCCTAATGTGAAATTGCCTTCAGTTTTTTTAGTAAGTGAAGTCTGCCTGATGATAAACCATGTCTCATGAGGCCTGCTTCTTAAAATAAGTTGCTCATGTTTGATCTGTAGGAATTGTAAAATGTGACAGAGAGGAAAATGGAAGTGAAGTTTCAATGTTTGAAATATTAATGTTTTTTAAAAAGAATATGGATCTGTATCAGTTTCAACAATGAATGTATAGTTGTTTGGTCAACTGATCTACCTACTTATTAAATAATCATTTAAGTAGTTGAGTATTCCATAAACCCATGTATAAACTGGCACTCCATTGATTACAATGAAGTTCCCAGTAGATCCAATCAACAAAATAGCCTGCTCATGAAATTAATGTGCATGTGGCTGAGCACTCCACAGACATGAATACCCTTAACATAGTTCTCAGGGAGATTCAGCATGGCACAGAGTCTAATAATGCTGGCCCCTCGAAATACAGGTACTACTCATTTTTGCCACCTGAGTGGACTGGAGCAATGTGAAATAAAGTGTCTTGCTCAAGAACACAATGCATCGCTGAAAATTGAACTCACAACCTTATGATTGTGAGCCAAATACTCTAACCATTAAGCCACTTGCCTTCATGCACCCATGTGTACCCTTAACATAATCCTCAATCAGAATCAGGCTTCAATCAGTTTCCTTCACAAGGTTTGGGTTGAACTGAAGCTGTGGTAAAAGACACTTGCCCAAGATACCATATTATAAGATTAAACTCAATATGGTGTGGTGGGAAGCAGACTTCCAGACAATTTGGCCATATGATAGAGAATAACAATTTATAAACCACTTTAGCTACTTCGCAAAAAGTAAACCAAATAGTATAACACTGTATAGATAAGGAAATAGAAAAAAATTCAGTTAAAGAAATTGATTTTTGAAAGAAAAACAATTAACCTAAAGATTAAAACCAGACATATAAAGAAAAGGAAAAGAAATGAGGTGACTTTTTATTCAAAATAAAACTGAAATTTATTATGACTGTATGCTTCAAGTATTTTACTTACATTTCAGCCTCTATATAATCCTATCTACATGTTTATTTGAATTGCAAAATCAACATCTTTATCTGATTATAATGTGCTAGTTTAACTGTGGAAATGATTGAGCTTACTATAAGCACATGACTACTATTTTACTTAGCATTTTTGTTGCTATTAAATCAATGCTTTCAATATCTGCTATATTAAAGCCTTCTATATTAGTTTTAGCATCTCTTCTCTCTTGGGATATATATGTATGTATGTATGTATATATATATTCATCATCATCATCATCGTAGTCGTTTAATGTCCGCTTTCCATGCTGGCATGGGTTGGACGGTTTGACTGAAGACTGGGGAGCCAGAAGGCTGCACCAGGCTCAGTATGATTTGGCAAAGTTTCTACAGCTGGATGCCCTTCCTAACGCCAGCCACTCCGAGAGTGGCCTTGGCAATGATCACGCTTGGATGTACTTTTAACGTTCCACTGGCACAAGTGCAAATCAGGTGGCGCTGTCATCGGCCACGCCAGCGATTTTGATTCGATTTCACTTGCCTCAATAGGTCTTCGCAAGCAAAGTTTATTGTCCAATGAATGAGGGGTACTCATAAGTGGGCTGGTTACATTCCATGTTCGGATGTGCTTTTAATGTTCCACTGGCATGAGTGCCAATAAGGCAGTACTGTCATCAGCCACGTCAGCAATTTTGATCATGAATTTATTTGCCTCAATAGGTCTTCGCAAGCAAAGTTTATTGTCCAATGAATGAAGGGTATTCATAAGTAGGCTGGTTACACTCACTGGCATAGGCCACGGGCTATGGTCTCACTTGGCTTGTCGGCTCTTCTCAAGCACAGCATACTTCCAAAGGTCTCAGTCACCAGTCATTGCCTTGGTAATGCCTTCCTTTGATATTGCGGCAGAAACCAAGGCTGCGATTTAAGGACTGTGTCAAATCCTCATTAAAGGCCTGTGATATGCAGACACTGACTGGGAGAACAATACCTGTCACCGCCACAGATGGAGGAAGCAGGTTAAGGAGGGGATCAACACTTTTGAGAGAGCACGTATCCAGCATGAAGAACCTAAGCGAGCTGCACACAACTCGTATAGTGAATGGGGAATGTTTGCAGTCGTGTATGCTTGTCAAGAGCAAGGCTCATTAGCCACCAATGGAGCCACAAATGCAAAATATAAACTAGTCCTAGAGCGCACAATGTTCCTGAAGGTTGGCAATGGTCTTCCTCGGTCACGAGTGGATGGCCAATATATATATATATATATATATATATGCAGAGAGAGAGTGTGTGAGTCAAAAAAATGTTGTGCTTTAGAACTTGGAAATTAGAAAATGGTTGGTTCTTCAAATTCTCTTGGAATTTGTTTCCTGTGAGCTTTATTTATTGTTTCCAGTGAAGCTTCTTTGCTGAGAACAGGTGTTTGCATAATTAGATTTTTAAAAAATCAACAACATCGATCATTTTGACATTACTTAAAACTGGCATTAAATTTCCATTTAGTTGATTAATGGAAGCCTCTGTGTGTTTGTGCATATGTGTATGGGCATATGCATATGTGTGTGTGTATACATATATGTATATTTGTATGTGTGTGTATATATGTATACAACCCATGCTAGCATGGAAAGCGGACGTTAAATGTGTGTATATGTATATATGTGTCTGTATATATGTATATATGTGTGTGTGTATATGTATATATGTGTGTGTATATGTATG
>NC_069008.1:3197764-3199229 GCF_001194135.2 Octopus bimaculoides
ATGCACACACCAGCACACCACATCACACCACCCCGCACACACTAGCACTGACCACTTCCCAGCACCTATATCATCATCCATACCTCTACACATGCACACACGCACATGTTAATGTCACCAGCCCCCTTCCACATGCACACACACGCCCTCACATAGACACACATGCACTCCTTTATTTTGGGATCACCTCTACTTTATCTCCACTACTTTATTATCTCCCCTTGTTCCTAGCTCTCCTGTGTCACCCCTCTGTCAGGCATTTGCCATCATAGATCACTAGCCACTAAACCTTTTCTATTTTCTCTCCCTGTTTATTTCTGTGTTCTTTTCTGTCGAAGAGTGTAGGCTCGAAATGTAAAAGACTTTCACTTCCCGAGTGTTAAACTAATACATCTGTTTGTTATTTACACACCTGTCTTCGTCTTGTTGTTTTGTAAATCCTCACTATATATATGTGTGTGCTTGTATATGTGTGTATGTATATGTGTGTGTGTATATGTGTATATATATGTGCGTGTGTGTATAGGTGTGCATATATATATATATATATATATATATATATATATATATATATATATATATATATATATATATATATATACATACATATATATATATACATATATACATGTATGTATATACATATGTATACATATATGTATACCCATGCCAGTATAGAAGGTGGATGTTAAACAATAATGATGATGATATATATGAGGGGAATTCAAAAATTATCTGCACTTTCGCCATAAAATATCTTTATTATTGTCACACTGCATTCTGCACAGACATTGTTATAATTGGATACTGTTGTGGTCATGTGATTAAAGTTTGGGTCTGATCACACCATTTATCTTTTTGGCTTTACAGTGTAAGCATGGCCACTCCACTATTAATGTGCATCAAAGAAGAACAAAGTGCAGTGATCCAATTTCTTGGAAAAAGGGGTGTACGATCAACAGTGCAGGATACAATGCTTTGCTGCCCAACAAACAGAAGCCAGCAATTCACACCAAATGCTGAAGCCTATTGTTGAAGAGGGTTTTGTTTTTGCATGACATTACATGCCCACACAGCTACCCAGACCATTGAAGCTATTAACCAACTGGATTTTGAGGTGCTAAAATGCCCTGTCTACAGCCCAGATCTCACTCCTTCTGACTATCATATCTTTGGACCACTCAAAAATGGTTTATGAGGTTGTCAATTTTCTATGGATGAAGATGTGAAAGGAAGCGGTGCATAAATGGTCGCATGACCACTCAGAAGCATTCTTCTTGGAGGGAATACGCAAGCTTGTGGACTGCTGGACCAAGTGCATCGAACAGGAAGTAGACTATATAGAAAAATGACATACATGTTTATCCCCTGCTTTTGTGCAAGTACCTTGAGAAAATAAGAGTGCATATAATTTTTGACTCTCCATATATATATATATATATATATATATATATATATATATATA
>NC_069008.1:3199709-3201995 GCF_001194135.2 Octopus bimaculoides
AAATACACACACACATAATATATATATATATGCATATATACATGTACATATGTACATACACACATATGTATGTATACAGGCATGCATATACAGGACATCATAAAATGTAAACAACATGAAATATGAAAATAACGTTGGGTACGCAAAGAACAAGAGAAACAATGGAAAACAAGACAAGTAACATAAAAAAACGACCCTTCATCAGTTGTCAGCTGTCTTTCTACTCATTATTTTGTGCAATGTTTCTCTTGCTCTTTGCGTACCCAACGTTATTTTTGTATTTCATGTTCTTTACATTTTGTGACGTCCTGTACCCATATATGCATACCTATATACACATGTATGTATGTATGTATGTACATATGTGTGGGTGTATGCATATATATATATTATTTATATTATTATTTGATTGAATTTACGCTTCCATTTCCAAGATCTATCTATCTATCTATCTATCTAGCTAGCTGTCTATCTATCTATCTATATGTATATATATATGTGTGTGTTTATATATATATATATATATATATATATATATACATATTATGTATTTATCATCATTGTCGTTTAACTTCTGCTTTCCATGCTGGCATGGGTTGGATGGTTTTACTGAGGTCTGGTGAGCCAATCTCATCTAGAAAAGTGTGTACAGCTGAATGCCCTTCCTAATGCTAACCACTCCAAGAGTGTAGTTAGTGTTTTTACGTGCCACCGGCATGAGAGCCAGTCAGGCAGTACTGGCAACCACCATGCTCGAAGAAGTTTTTTACAAGCCACCTGCATAGGAGGCAGTCCAGCAACACTGAAATGTTGTCTTTCATGTGCCACCTGCACATGTGCCAGTAACACTATGCTGGTAACGATCACACTTGAATGGTGCTTTTTACGTGCCACCCGCATGGGAGCCAGTCAGTGGCCCTAGCAATGATCACCCTTGGATGGTGCTTTTAATGTTCTGCTGGCATGAGTGCCAATCAGGCGATACTGTCATCGGCCATGTCAGCGATTTTGATTTCACTTGCCTCAACAGGTCTTCACAAGCAATGTTTATTGTCCAATCAATGAAGGGTACTCATAAGTGGGCTGGTTATGCACCACTGCGATAGGCCACAGGTTATGGTCTGACTTGGCTTGCTGAGTCTTCTCAAGCACAGCATATCTCCAGAGGTTTCAGTCACTAGTCATTGCCTCGGTGAGGCCCAATGTTCGAAGGTTGTGCTTCACCTCCTCATGCCAAGTTTTCCTGGGTTTACCTCTTCCACAGGTTCTCTCAACTGCTAGGGTGTGACACTTTTTCATACAGCTGTAATCATTCATTTGCAACGCATGACCGTACCAGCGGAGTTGTCTCTGTTGCACACCACATCTGATGCTTCTTAAATCCAACTTTTCTCTCAGGGCACTTACACTCTGTCGTGTATGCACACTGACATTACACACCCAGCGGAGCATACTGGTTTCATTCCTTGCAAGCTTACGCATGTCCTCAGCAGTCAAGGCCCATATTTCACTGCCATGTAGCATGGCTGCTCATACACATGCGTCATGCAGTCTACCTGTCATGCTGAGCGAGAGGCTCTTTGTGACCAGCAGATGTAGGAACTCTCTGAACTTTGCCCAGGCTATTCTTATTCTAGCAGCTACACTTTCAGAGCATCCACCACCACTACTGACTTGGTCTCCTAGGTAATGGAAGCTCTCATCTACTTGTAGTTTTTCTCCCTGGAATGTGTAAAAAGCTGTTCTCTGTACAATTTCAGTGTTTATTGCTCCTGAGCATTTGCCACATACAAAAACTATCTTCCCAGTTAGCTTTCATTAGATATTGCTGCACCTCTTATGTGTCCATAACTTACACTGGGTACATCTTATGGAGTTTCTACCTACACCTTTTCTACAGATCGAGCAGGGCCATCTACCTGAAGGGGTTTGTGTTTTTTCTACCTTCCTACTTATTAGGACTTTGGTTTTAGCTTATTAGGACTTTGGGTTTAGTTGACTCTAAGGCCCTTCAATTCTAGTCCTTGCTTCCATGCCTGAAACTTCTCCTCTAGTTCTGATAGTGACTCAGCAATTAGTGCAAAGTCATCAGCATAGAGGAGTTCCCAGGGACATCCTGTCTTGAATTCCTCTGTTATAGCCTGGAGGACTATGATAAAAAGGAGGGGGCTGAGGACAGAACCTTGGTGGACCCCTACCTCTACCCGGAATTCTTCACTGTACTCATTGGTAACCCTCACCTTACTGACAGCATCTCTGTACGTGGCTCACACAGCTCTCACTAAC
>NC_069008.1:3202095-3203466 GCF_001194135.2 Octopus bimaculoides
AGAGAGAGAGAGAGAGATAGATAGATAGACAAGATAGATAAATAGAGTTACATGCACACACACACATACACACATACATCTATGGGCGTAGCTCCTGCAATACATCTCCGGAATTCAGTTCAGTTTGAGTCTTGTAATGGTACCAGATTTTTGTCTTGTTCGACCATTTAGAAATCCTTAAGGATGACTGATGACTTCGTTAAAAGAGCGTAGGCTCGAAACGTCAAAGACTTCTGACATTTTTTCTGAGCGTCAAACTAATACACTTTGCTTGTCTTTTCGCTCACTTTTTACTGTCTTACGTTGTTTTCGTTTTTTTTTTTGTATAATTTTAAACGATATGTGTGTGAGCGTGTGTATATGTGTGTGAGCGTGTGTATATGTGTGCGAGCGTATGTGTATTAAACTTTATTTGTGTATATACACGAATAAAGAATCTTTATCCACCAATGAGTACTCATTCTCATTGTTCGACATTGTTCGATACACACACACACACACACACACACACACACACACACACACACACATATACAGACAGACACACACACACATATATATTTCGCTTAGGCATTGCGAGGTTAATTACCCGATATAGAACTCAATATACGCATGTCTGGTGATTGTGCCACGACACCAGACGTGTTGAAAACACTGTTTGTCATGCTCTCAGCACATGAAACTAGTAGTAGCACATAAATACGTATATTATTTTTATTAAATAATATATGTGTGTATGTGTGTGTATGTTATCACTTAGCTCTTAGATCTTCCTGTGCTGTCGGCACCACGGGCAATGACCCTTCTCCAGGCGCCCAGATTGCTCACCTTCCACCTGGTTCCACTCGAGCCAACTCCAATCGCTATCA
Organism: Octopus bimaculoides; assembly: GCF_001194135.2. NCBI lineage: Eukaryota > Metazoa > Mollusca > Cephalopoda > Octopoda > Octopodidae > Octopus > Octopus bimaculoides. The sequence goes on from NC_069008.1 coordinate 3,202,965, forward strand.
CATTATCCAGAAACGTACTGCTCCACATCTTCCTTTGTCTTCCGCTCAATCATTTTTTCCCCTCAATCTTTTCCCTCCTTCCGGCGTTCACTCCATCACACGATGGTAGCACGTCTCTTTTGCAGTAATAGAAGCATACGGCCAGCAAACCAGATCCGCCACTTGGTCACCAAAGCCCAGATTTAGGCACCATGGCCCACTCGAGTGAAGAGTTATTGTTTGTAGAGATATATTCTAATGAAGACTGTTAATCTGGAATTTGTTCAAAGAATTCTCCAGGAATCATTGAAGGAATCTATACAAATCTTATCACATAATCCCATACCATTACTAAACAAGCAACATGAAGCTTTCTCTAGGTGTGTCCATGAAATCTGCCTGCTTATCTGTCTGTGTATGTATCTATCTATCTATCTATCTATCTATCTATCTATCTATCTATCTATCTATCTAGCTATCTATCTCTTTCTCTCTCTCTCTCTCTCTCTCTCTCTCTCTCTCT